>NC_091988.1:5602083-5902500 GCF_044704955.1 Pristiophorus japonicus | reverse complement strand
AGGAGACAGTGAGAAGGGAAGCCTCAGTGCTGATGTGCTGATGGCAATGTGATTTTATTAAAAAATGTTCAAAAATTAAACAGCTACAAAGAACTACAAAAATGGCCGAGTGCCAATGTTTTTTTCACACTGAGCATGCGCGAACGCTCCAACGCGCACGCGCAGCGTTGCCGGCAGGAAAAAAACTTACTTAAATAGTACCCGCCCCCTCCCACTTACAAAATCGGCATGAGTGTAGGCTCCGCCCCCCCTGGGCGCCGCGCCAAACAGACAAGGAGCTGCAAAGCGCTCGAGAATAGCGCGTTTTTTTTTTGGCGCCGTTTTAGGCGCGAAAAACGGGCGCCCAGCTCGGAGGGGCGCCCGTTTTTTATCCTGTGGAAACTTGGGCCCATAGAAACATAGAAACATAGAAAATAGGTGCAGGAATAGGCCATTCGGCCCTTCGAGCCTGCACCACCATTCAAATAAGATCATGGCTGATCTTTCACCTCACTACCCCATTTCTGCTTTATTTCCATACCCCTTGATCCCTTTAGCCATAAGGGTCACATCTAACTCCCTCTTGAATATATCCAACAAACTGGCATCAACAACTCTCTGCGGTAGGGAATTCCACAGGTTAACAACTCTCTGAGTGAAGAAGTTTCTCCTCATCGCGGTCCTAAATGGCTTACCCATTATCCTTAGACTGCGTCCCCTGGTTCTGGACTTCCCCAACATCGGGAACATTCTTCCTGCATCTAACCTGTCCAGTCCCGTCAGAATTTTACATGTTTCTATGATATCCCCTCTCATCCTTCTCAACTCCAGTGAATGAAGGCCCAGTCGATCCAGTCTCTCCTCATATGTCAGTCCCACCATCCCGGGAATCAGTCTGGTGAACCTTCGCTGCACTCCTTCAATAGCAAGAATGTCCTTCCTCAGATTAGGAGACCAAAACTGAACACAATATTCCGGGTGAGGCCTCACCAAGGCCCTGTACAACTGCAGTAAGAGCCCCCTGCTCCTATACTAGCTATGAAAGCTAACATACCATTTGAGAGAATCTAACATTGCCGCTTGTTAGTCTCAACAGCATTACCATCACCAAATCCCCCACCATCAACATCCTGGGGGTCACCAGAAACTTAACTGGATCAGCCACATAAATACTGTGGCTGCAAGAGCAGGTCAGAGGCTGGGTATTCTGCGGCGAGTGTCTCACCTCCTGACTCCCCCAAAGCCTTTCCATCTACAAGGCACAAGTCAGGAGTGTGATGGAATACTTTCCACTTGCCTGGATGAGTGCAGCTCCAACATCACTCAAGAAGCTCAACCACATCCAAGACAGAGCAGCCCGCTTGATCAGCACCCCACCATCACCTTAAACATTCACTCCCTCCACCACCGGCGCATTGTACTGCACCAACTCGCCAAAGTTTCTTCAACAGCAACTTCCAAACCCGCGAGCTCTACCACCTAGAAGGACAAGGGCAGCAGGCGCATGGGAACACCACCACCTCCACGTTCCCCTCCCAGTCACACACCATCCTGACTTGGAAATATATCGGCTGTTCCTTTATCGTTGCTGGGTCATAATCCTGGAACTCCCTCCCTAACAGCACTGTGGGAGCACCTTCACCACATGGACTGCAACGGTTCAAGAAGGCAGCTCACCGCCATCTTTTCAAGGGCAATTAGGGATGGGCAATAAATGCTGGCCTTGCCAGCGACGCCCACATCCCAGGAACGAATGGAAAAAAGCATTTTTCATGAGCAAAAATTACAATTGACAGTACCTCATTCAATCACAGCTCTGATGCCAACTAAGAGGCTTTGCCGAGGTGGAAGAGCTAATTTAAGTCCTTTCAAGCAAAGCCTTCGAGAGTTTGAGCACGGAGCATGAACTTGGCTCCCACTACTCAGCCAATTCCAGCGGAACTCCAAAAGATAAGGTAAAGTTTTGAAATAATCTATTCTTTTGCTGAATCTTTTTATATTAAATTAAGAATCCCTGTCCCATTATTCAATCAAAATGTGTGGTTCAGCCACATTACATTACAAATGTTTCTAGATTTTTATATGTGAAAATAACTACTCAGGTTTCTTGACCTTATGGATTTCTCAGTAATAGAGGTTTGGTACAGTGGATTGCAGCTGCAAAGTCCAACTCAACATCTGGGTCCTGCAATTCCACTCCAGGATTATTATATTTTTCCTCGTTATTTTAGCAGAGGTATTGACCTGTTTAAGTAACAGAGGGGAATGTTAGATGATTGCTTAAGTATTCATGTACTGGTAGCCTTTGATGTAATTTCAAGGTCTTGGATTTTTGTTAACTCATATTACATATCTACCTGAAGTTATGTATCGAACATTCATGATAGTTGAAGATGCTGCCATATCAATTGAAGTTAAAAACTCTAATATTATTTCAAGGAACCTTGGAAAGTAAAGAACAAATACCCTTTTCTACCTATCATATAATATTTATTGTATATGTCACTGAAATGTATTGTTTTAATCACCACAGGCGCCCTACAAATGGCCCACAGAATTCATTGATCTAAAAGGCACGATTTGACACCTCATTAATACAGACATCACGCAGGTGCCTGTGGTCATTAAGGTCAACGTTTTGCGGTTCAGTTATAATTTAGCAGGTTATGCGGTCCTTTTGGGCTGATGTGGTGAAAGCTTTGGGACAGATTTTAAATGTCTTGAGTGTCCAATGTCATATTTCAAGGTTAGATTTCAGGAGATTGAGGCTCCAATGAACCATTCAATGCCGATATTGATTGAGCCACTTACTTTCCATCGGTTTAATTTATTTTCGCTGGCTCTCCCTGTGGTTCAGTCGGTGAACACACTACATGGTGCAGTCATGAGTCACACACACCAGCACGATTCCTGATCTGTACTTAGGCAGCAGAAGAGCACCACAATATGCCCCTGTGCTGGGAGGAGAGGTGGGGAATCGACTCCTGATCACAATCCAGTGATCCCGACTGGAAAGTGGGCAGGATCGGACTCTGCTGGAATAAAAACAGAAAATGCTGGAAATACTCAGCAGGTCAGGCAGCATCTGTGGAGAGAGAAACAGAGTTAACATTTCAGGTCGATGACCTTGTGTCAGACTCTGCCGCGCTGGCCTGTATGGTCAAGTAATCTGCCAATACTCACTATTTGAGTTCCTACATGAAAACCTTCACTTTGGTGAAATACTGAGGACCTAACATTACCCAAAGAATCATATCCCAGGAGTGGAAGGGAGAAAATGAGAGAGAAGAAACATAGCTACATTGTTAAATAGATTTCTAGAATTAAATTGCTTTAATCACAACCACACACTCTCTGAGCTGTGTGGTTGATAGTTCTAATATTACACTTTTTTATTGTTTTTATACTAAATTTACTTAAAAGCTTAAAATATGTAGCCAACAAGTTTAATTATCAACAATGAACATCTGTTCGACAGAAAAATAACTAGGTTTGAAACCACACACCACAGCTTCGATGATTCCTTCTGTAGAATCTATCCATCGTTAGAATTACTCAGTGTATTTATCACGATGATTGGTTTAAATCCCATGTAACACATGGGTAAGCTTTTGGAGTACACAGAAACCAGATGAAAGATTAGCCTGCACACTTCTGCAGCAGACTGTGGGACCACCAAGCAAGGACATTGCTTGGCTCACCCACCTTGTCCCAGATAACTTCACCCGCATGTATCATCAATCTGTTGCTCATACATTTGAAGAAGGTCTACAGCAGGACCCTCTGGAAAAAGCAGCCAAACAAGGCAGTAGGGCAGGGCACAGGCACTGAACAACACCACGGACGTTGAAACAGAAATTGAATTCAGGAGGTGCAGACTCTGATGCGAACAAGCTGCCAAGAATGTCACTCATGCCACCTGGAGGGAGGTGGCAGTGTCGCTGGTTGGCAACTCTTTCACATCCAGGTCTGCTGACCAGTGTCATAAGATCAAAAGCCTCACCTGGGCAGACAAAATAACCCGACAATCTTTCTTTCCTTCTTTGCGCACTCTAGGCACCAGCATACACTTCAACCTCTTAAATCAACATCTAGACAACTAATCCTTCACAATGCACTTGAGGTAAGGCTTGGGAGGGAGGGGTTCGAAATGGGGATCTTACCCTTTGATCACCCTGGCTCCCCTGACAACAACTGCGTACAGGCACAACCCTAAAACTCCTTCCCCCATTTTAACAGGTTAATACCCCCATATCTCTTACGTCAGCTCTCCCATGCCATTTGGCACACAATCAACTGCGACCAATCCCCTCAATTATTCAAACTTGCTGCATGATTAATTGGTGCACAATGCCCATCAGAAACACAAAATCAGTGACCCGAAATGTTAACTCAGTTCCTCTCTCCACAGAAGCTGCCTGTCTTGCTGAGTATTTCCAGCTTTACCTGTTTTTATTCCTTGAACATGCTGTCACCTCACAGGTCTATGCCCATCTTTCCCAGAACTCCATGTTTGAATTCTTCCAATCAGGTTTCTGCCTCGCCACAGTACTGAAACAGCCCTTATCAAAGTCATAAAAGACATCCTATGTGACTGTGACCATGGTAAACTATCCCTTCTCGACCTGTCTGCAGCTTTTGAGATGGTTGACCACTCCATCCTCCTCCAACACCTCTCCACCATCATCCAGCTGGGTGGGACTGCACTCGCCTGGTTCCATTCTTATCCATCTAATCATAGCACAGAGAATCACCTGCAATGGCTTCTCTTCCCACTCCGGCATAGTTACCTCTGGTGTCCCTCAAGGATCTATACTTGGCCCCCTCCTATTTCTCATCTACAAGTTCCCCTGACAACACCAAACTCTACCTCACTACCACATCTCTAAATTGTCAGACTGCTTGTTCGACATCCAGTTCTGAATGAATAGAAATTTCCTCCAATTAAATATTGGGAAGACCAAAGCCATTGTCTTCAGTCCTCGCCACAAACACCATTCTCTAGCCACCGACTCCATCCCTCTCCCTGGCAACCGTCTGAGGGTGAACAAGACTGTTCGCAAACTTGGTGTCATCTATGACCCCGAGATGAGCTGCAGACCACATATCCATGCCATCACGAAGACGGCTTATTTCCACATCCGTAACATCATCCAACTCTGCTCCGACCTCAGCTCTCTGCTGCTGAAAATCTCATCCATGCCTTTGTTACCTCTGGGCTTGACTTTTCCACCGACCATAACCTTAAGGTTATCCACAACTCTGCTACCCGTGTCAGACCAAGTCCCATTCACCCATTTGTGCTCGCTGACCGACATTGGCTCCCAGTTAAGCAATGCCTCGATTTAAAAATTCTTATCCTTGTTTTCAAATCCCTCCATGGCCTCACCTTTCCCCGTCTTTGTGACCTCCTCCAGCCCGACAACCTTCCAATTCTGGACTCTTGTGCATACCTGATTATAATCGCTCCACCATTGCTGGCCGTGCCTTCAGCTGCCTGGGCCCAAAGCTCTGGAATTCCCTCCCTAAACCTCTCTGCCCCTCTACCTCTCTTTTCTCCTTTAAGACACTCCTTAAAACCTACCTGTTTTTGCTCTAATGTCTACTGAGAAGCTTCCTTTGTTTGATAACATTCCTGTGAAGCGCCTTTGGATGTTTTACTACGTTAAGGCCACTTTTCGGCAGATCTGATACAGCAATGGGAGACACAGAAGGAAAAAGATGACCATGTTGAGGAGAAGGGAGAACAGAGACCTGACTAACCCCTCATCAACCAAAACGCTACAGGAGAGGACAGCAGAGTGAAGGCTACAAATGTGTTTCTCCACAGACTTCTTGCCCAGTGTTCCTCTGCCACAACACTCACACATTCAAGCCCTGTGTTATTTGCTCCTTCACTCCCAGGCATCAGCTCAGATACTTTCACTCAGGGGGGAATTTGATAGTGTTAGTGAGGATGTGGCACTCGGTGGTTCACAGAGCACAAGGAACCCGGAGAAGTGAGTGAAGATATGCCACCTTCCCAGTGGAGGCTGAGGAACAGGCTGCTTCTGGCTTTAGATTCAGGGGACCCAGAACTCCAAGGTTCTCAGTGGAAAAGAACAATGTTAGAATAAGAATGTTAGAGTAAGAATACTGCGTGCAGTTTTGATTTTCATATTTACGAAAGGATATACTTGCTTTGGAGGCAGTTCGGAGAAGGTTCACTCGGTTGATTCCGGAGATGAAGGGGTTGACTTATGAATAAAGGTTGAGTAGGTTGGGCCTCTACTCATTGGAATTCAGAAGAATGCGAGGTGATCTTATCGAAACGTATAAGATTATGAGGGGGCTCAACCAGATGGATGCATAGAGTATATTTCCACTGATGGGGGATACTAGAACTAGAGGGCACAATCTTCGAATAAGGGGCCGCCCATTAAAAACTGAGATGAGGAGAAATCTCTTCTCTCAGAGGTTTGTAAATCTGTGGAATTCGCTACCTCAGAGAGCTGTGGAAGCTGGGACATTAAATAAATTTAAGACAGAAATAGACAGTTTCTTAAATGATAAGGGGATAAGGGGTTATGGGTAGCGGGCGGGGAAGTGGAGCTGAGTCCATGATCAGATCAGCCATGATGGAATTAAATGGCGGAGCAGACTCGAGGGGCCGTATAAAAACATAGCAAATAGGTGCAGGAGTAGGCCATTCGGCCCTTCGAGCCTGCACCGCCATTCAATGAGTTCATGGCTGAACATGCAAATTCAGTACCCGATTCCTGCTTTCTCGCCATACCCCTTGATTCCCCCTAGTAGTAAGGACTACATCTAACTCCTTATTTAATATATTTAGTGAATTGGCCTCAACAACTTTCTGTGGTAGAGAATTCCACAGGTTCACCACTCTCTGGGTGAAGAAGTTTCTCCTCATCTTGGTCCTAAATGGCTTACCCCTTATCCTTAGACTGTGACCCCTGGTTCTGGACTTCCCCAACATCTGGAACATTCTTCCTGCTTCTAACCTGTCTAAACCCGTCAGGATTTTAAACGTTTCTATGAGATCCCCTCTCATTCTTCTGAACTCCAGTGAATACAAGCCCAGTTGATCCAGTCTTTCTTGATATGTCAGTCCCGCCATCCCAGGAATCAGTCTGGTGAACCTTCGCTGCACTCCCTCAACAGCAAGAATGTCCTTCCTCAAGTTAGGGGACCAAAACTGTACTCCAGGTGTGGCCTCACCAAGGCCCTGTACAACTGTAGTAACACCTCCCTGCTCCTGTACTCAAATCTCCTTGCTATGAAGGCCAACATGCCATTTGCTTTCTTAACCGCCTGCTGTACCTGCATGCCAACCTTCAATGACTGAAGTACCATGACACCCACTTCTCGTTGCACCTCTCCTTTTCCTAATCTGTCACCATTCAGATAATAATCTGTCTCTCTGTTTTTACCACCAAAGTGGATAACCTCACATTTATCCACATTATACTTCATCTGCCATGCATTTGCCCACCTTTCCTCTGCCCACCTTTGGCTCGTTTGCTGTGAAGGAGTTCCGAGTAGAGCGCTTGCTTTGGGAGTCTCGAGTTTGGCATGCGGACAGTGTGGCCCGCCCAGCGGAGATGATCGAGTGTGGTCAGTGATTCAATGCTGGGGCTGTTAGCCTGGTCGAGGACGCTAATGTTGATGCGTCTGTCCTCCCAGGGGATTTTTATTTTACACGAATATAAAAGCAGGAAACTAGGAGCTGCAGCGCCATTGGCCCTCAATAGTATACAATGAAACGAGAGCAGGTGGGACACAGCAGGTGGATTGCGGGTAAGCTTAAAAAGCACGAGGGAACTTGGAGGAAGCAACGTCATGGTGGAAAACCATTTCAAATGGGTTTGCTCGATTTTCCTGCCACAAAACTTCATACAAGTTAATTCTGCTGAAAATGTCTCGGGAATTCAACACCTTTTAATCATCCCAGCTTGATTCTGTAGCAAGATCCCAGACAATACAACCAACCAATCAGAATATAGACCAGTAAACTAGGAATATACCATTCCAAGACAATGCATGTACGCAAAGATTTATCTTTGAGACCAACAGTAACATAAAACATCAATAAATTAGGAATAGATTCTGCTCATCTCCATGTGCACCAGAAGGGAAGTTCAAACAGTGTAAAAGTGCCGAAGACATTGCTGGCCAGTTATAAGGTCTTCATCTTTGAAGATAGAGAGGGAAATCAAAGGAAGCAGAAGGCAGGGTGAAAACAAGATTGTTTTATAAAAAAAACCTCAGAGCACGAAGTGGAGCAGTAACATTGGGGGTTGAGTGAAGCAAGACACGAGTCGCCATCCATCATGTTGACAGTGAAGTAAAAAAAACAATATGTAATAGAAAAGACAGCTCGTGGTATGGAGTCCCACTTTTATTCTTTCTTAAAATATATCTTACTGACATATTATTTATTTTGTTTTTACAAACACCAATACTATTTGTTCCAGTAGACTTATCCTCAGAAAGTGTCAGTTTTCAGGATGAAGAAATTTACAGAGTTCTATTTTTCTGTTGTCACTAAGAACCAAAATGAAACGGCATTTTTATACTGCAAACCTAACAGAAATTGTATCTGGGCGTATGGTTTGCACTTCATTCTCTACAAGCTTTCACGTGCTCTTTTGTTTTCTGACGCACATTGCATGGTAACACTAAGTGTGTACTTCGTGGAAAGATGTCCAATGTGGTCAGGTGATTGTTATTTTAACAATATATTAGTCTGTGCTAGTGGCCACTTTTTGCAAGCACAACCAAGACCAATTTTCAACTTTTAGACAAAAGATTCTCTGTAGCTCCGAAGATGGAGAAAATAAGGGAAACCTGCATAATTTTGGTGAAAAAAAACTGGTAGAGTTTGATCTAGAAATGTGGCACTTTGTTGGAAAAAATTATCCCCTTCCTTGAAACTCATTCTGATGCCACTAATATGTAAATTGAAGATACATTACATAAAATTACTACTTGCATCAAAGTCATAAAACTGCTCAATGATAATTCAGAATTTAAGCTTGTAACTGAAAGCACAGATTAAATACCAACAGTAAAAGCAACTTCAAATTTAAGCCCAAGATCAAAGCAGAATTAATGAGCAGGGAACCAGGAGAATTCATGCTGTGAGAGAAAGTGCGGACCAAATGTGACTTTTTATTTTAAACCACCCAGAGACCTCCCGCAATCATTTATGAATTTCACATCGAATACATTGTGAATAATTACATTAGCCAGTGATATTTCATTGCGTACTTTGTATTCAGAGCAAGCCAAACATACAGAACGGCCCTCCCTTACACACAACAAATTATAAGTAGAAACAGCCGCTAATGAGGCTGTATGCTGTCCAGATCAGCAGGGCGCAAGTTCAGACCCACATGACACAGTCCTGCTGCTGAGAATAATGGACCAAGAATAAAAGAGACTTTGCTGCAGGTTTTCTCATCTTTTAACTTTCTTAGCTGGGGAATAGTAAATGGTAAATGGCACAAGAGTCCTTTAAAAAGAGGGCGTAAATAAGTATGGAAAACCAGGGGAGAGAAGTTGGGGTTATAATTTTGTAATGTGCAAAAAATGCTGCTGTCTGGCAGCCCTGCACCCACCACTGAAAACTGCGACAGTGACTCTCAATGCCTTGTGGACAAGGTTTGCCAGCCAGAGAATACGCTGAGAATATGCACTCCATATTCCAGTCTGTATGATTGATTCATCCACCTACTTTTCCTTCCTTGCCGTAGATGAAAATTCACCATAATGTGGAGAAGTTAGTTACCAAACAAAAAGTCTGACTTGAATCGTGGATAATGATTTACAGGCAAGGATAAATGTGTAAGGAAAGATGCAGACAGTAATTCTGTGCAGTTATGGATTAATTCACTTGGAATGAAGATTTCTTTGAGAAAATTGGGCTTTGGGTTGAAGGTAGCTTGATGGTTAAGGGAATCTGTGCAAATTGAAAATCAATGAAGGAGCCCTGAAGCCCACCAATGCATCCAGTTGATGTGATAGTTAAAAGTGTATTTTCCAGTACAGAGACGTAATTGGATAGGTCACTACTGGTTCAAACCCACATGACTTTAGATAGTACTAAATCCAAGCCCTGAATTGAAATAAAAGAGGAAATGCTGGAACTACTCAGCAGGTCAGACAGCAACTGTGGGGAGAGAGAGAGAGAGAGAGAGTTAACGTTTCAGGTCGATGACCCTTCATCAGAACGGAATTAAAATGATTGGTGATTGAGTTATATCAGCACCTCTAGTACACGCTGCAGCACGATTCATGAAACGTAAAGATTGCTGCTACATAGACCCAGATTGGGTTAAATTATTCCTAACTCAAAGATATAACAGATCGTTGTAGCACGGTGCTTCAGTGGAACAGCTGAAATATGAAGTAGAATTTCTTCACTGCAGAAAAGGCCTGTTATTGCTCACAAATCAAAAATTTATCTTTGACTGAAAGATCTACCCATGGGCTCTGGAGAACCTTTGCTTCTTGTTTTCGAAAAGCGGTTTAACCACAGCTTTTGTTACCGTTGTTTTCACCATTGTTTATTTCTTACCATCAGAGAACAAGTGATGAAAATCTAGAAAGCCAACCAGCACATGCCACTTAGGATTACAGTTGCCTCCATTAATTCACCTTCTTTAGTACCTGAGCAATCAGACTCCAAACTCGTGGTAGTGACAGAGCATCAGTGCGTTGTGGGCTGGCCAGATGTGGTAGGAAAGGCTTCAATGTTAAATTTGTGAGGCTCAAGCCTCTCCAATGTTTAACTGGTAAGTGTGCCTGATTTGTACAGCACTGGGCCACACAGGCCAGGTAGGTCTCAGGTTTGATCGTCATTCCAAATAAATGATAAAATAAAACTATAAATACAACAGCCATCAAGAGATACAACACAGACCACAAAAGAAGAGTGGTGGGAAATGAAAAAACACTTTCTATCTAACTCCCTCTCTCATTAAATAAAACCATATTATTGTGAAATACATAATTTTCTATGTTTATTATGCTCCAGACCTCATTTTAGCCATCAATATTCACACTTATTGACAGAACATACTTTTAAAAGCTTGCGGGAACACTGATTTCAGTCACATGCTGTATTTTTCATTCTAAGTATTATCTTCCTTTGCTTGCAGTCACTGCAGTTAACAGATAAATCATTCAGCGTGAAACATTTTACAGCGGAGGGTGCAAGATTATCTTAGCATTGTGTTAGTTCAGCATTTTAAAGATTATTGGTGAAGCAGAGTAATAGGCCCAGCTCTTGACAGATCTCATCTTTGCCTGGCAACTATAAAAGGAAAACCTGATAGCACGCAGAGGTAGGAGCGAGTAGAAGGGCCTCTTAGATTCACAGCATGTCATTTTCCTCAGTTTTTTTCTTGAGCTCATAACTTGAAGATTAGATATCATCTTTATATCCCAAGACCTTGTTTCAGATACCAGTAATCAAAAAGAGACATTTCCATTGTATCAAATCACAGTGCTGCTTGTGCAGATTTGGTCTTAAAGCCAGAAATTCATAAATCCCCCTGATAGAAATTAAATGAACCTTTTTTATGAGACACAAAATTTATTGCTCAACTTCAGAAATCATTTCTTGCATTTTTTGATGTTATGATGTACCATGTGTGACAGGCTCGTTATTTAAGAATTGGCTAAAGGTTATCCATTGAGACATATTATACTCCAGGCATCATATTTTTAAAAATGATGATCGAAAGATTTCAAAAATTAAACCAAAAATACAGTTACCCTGCCTGCGGGTTCCCGAGATCCTTCAATACTACTGCATATAAATACCAGCAAAGAAAATGAACTGTCTCAGAATAGATGAGAGAGGAAGTACAACAATGGAAAATATCGTCTCCTCTACATTGGGGAGACCAAGCATAGATTGGGTGACTGCTTTGCGGAACACCTCCGTTCAGTCCGTACGCATGACCCTGAGCTTCCTGTCGCCTGTCACTGTAATTCTCTACTCCACTCCCACGCTGACCTCTCCGTCCTCGGCCTCCTGCACTGTTCCAACGAAGCTCAACACAAGCTCGAGGAACAGCACCTCATCTTTCGTTTAGGCACTTTACAGCCTTCTGGACTCAACATCGAGTTCAACAAGTTCAGAGTGTAATCTCAAAACCATAACCAATTTCTGATCATCTTTGGCACCTTCCACACCATCCCCCCATCACCCCCCGCCCCGATCCTATGTAATTTTTTTCTCTCTGTCTCCAATGGCAGCTGGTCATTATTCCTCCATTCACCCCCTATCCAGACGAACCTTTTTCTAACTTCTGCCATGACCATCTGTAGTTGGCCCATCATCCCTTTTGTCTCTCTAATCTCTCCTGTCTTCCACCCTATCACAGACCTTCCCTTTTGTTGGTTCTTCCCCTCCCCCTTTCAGTTCTCCTGAAGAATCTGTTCTTTTCAACCATTCGGCAGTCCTGTCGAAGGGTTATCAACCTGAAACATTAACTCTGTTTCTCTCCACAGATGCTGCCTGACCTGCTGAGATTTCCAACATTCTCTGTTTTTATTTCAGATACCAGTATCTGCAGTATTTTGCTTTTGAATGGGAAAAGAGGGTTATCAATCACAGAATGCAGAAGCCATGGGAATGAATGTAGTTATTGAAGATTAGAGCTATATATGCAGATACAATAATTCCCATGAAAATTAACAAAGTTGGTCCCATGACTGCTCAATGAGGTTAATTGGGGAGTACCAGAACCATACACACCAAGATGATCCCACGTTCAATCCCTGCTCTATCTGAACAACAGTCCTAGCGCTACAACTGGCCTTAGGAACACTGCAATACAGAAGAGAAAATCAACCAAGATACTCAATCCTGAACATCAACGAACAACTTCTATTGAAAGTGGTTGTGGATATCAGGTAACAACAGGATCAGACTTGGCTTTGATGGTAATAATCAGATATGTCTGTGAGACGACAATCTAAAGCTCATTGAAACTTGTCATCACATTAGAATAAGACATTTTGCAATGAAAATGGCATACTGCTTTCCCACTGCTAGTCATTCTGACATCATTTGGATAAAATTAACCAGCTCCTGCTGGCTTTGGAGTACCTCACAATTTTTACTCACAAACAGCCCATCATGAATAGGAGACAGATCCCGGTATGAAGATACTATGAGGGTGAAGAGAATAGATGGACATGGATATATAAATAATGTTACTCCTCCGCTGCTCACCAGTAAACAGTTGACAATTAAACTAGGAAGGAGAGAAAAGCCAATAAAATCACAAACTAGTTTTACAAAATGCTTTTGGCTACCACCTTGTTTGTCAGCAACCCAAGGTTATAATACTAAATATAAGAGTACAAACAAAAAAATTAAATTCACAAGGAAAATCAAACAGATCAATACAGTTGCCTTTTCTGTTTGAAATTAGTCCAGTAATTTTTCCCTCCATTGAAGTTGAGTTCTAGTTCTCTTTATATTTATTATTACAAATGGGACTTACCTGAACGAGGTTCTCAATCAGGTCAAAAACCGTAACTGCCAGGCTAACAAAGGAAATTAAGGATAGCATTAATTCCAAAGAAGAGGCATACAAATTAGCTAGAAAAAGCAGCAAACCGGAGGACTGGGAGAATTTTAGAATTCAGCAGAAGAGGACAAAGGGTTTAATTAGGAGGGGGAAATAGAGTATGAGAGGAAGCTTGCCGCAAACATAAAAACTGACTGCAAAAGCTTCTATAGATATGTGAAGAGAAAAAGATTAGTGAAGACAAACGTAGGTCCCTTGCAGTCAGATTCGGGTGAATTTATAATGGGAAACAAAGAAATGGCAGACCAATTGAACGCGTACTTTGGTTCTGTCTTCACAAAGGAAGACACAAATAACCTTCCGGATGTACTTTGGGACAATGGGTCTCGTGAGAAGGAGGAATTGAAGGATATCCTTATTAGGCGGGAAATTGTGTTTAGGAAATTGACGGGATTGAAGGCCGATAAATTCCCAGGGCCTCATAGTCTACATCCCAGAGTACTTAAGGAAGTGGCCCAAGAAATAGTGGATGCATTCGTGATCATTTTCCAACAGTCTATCAACTCTGGATCAGTTCCTATGGACTAGAGGGTTGCGAATGTAACACCACTTTTTAAAAAAGGAGGGAGAGAGAAAGCGGGTAATTATAGACCGGTTAGCCTGACATCAGTAGTGGGGAAAATGTTGGAATCAATCATTAAGGATGAAATAGCAGGGCATTTGGAGGACGGTGATAGGATTGGTCCAAGTCAGCATGGATTTATGAAAGGGAAATCATGCTTGACAAATCTTCTGGAATCTTTTGAGGATGTAACCAGCAGAGTGGACAAGGGAGAACCAGTGGATTTGGTATATTTGGACTTTCAAAAGGCTTCTGACAAGGTCTCACACAAGAGATTGGTGTGCAAAATCAAAGCACATGGTATTGAGGGTTATGTACTGACGTGGAGAGAGAACTGGTTGGCAGACAGGAAGCAGAGAGTCGGGATTAACGGGTCCTTTTCAGAATGGCAGGCACTGACTAGTGGAGTGCCACAGGGCTCAGTGCTGGGACCCCAAGCTCTTTACAATATATATTAATGATTTAGATGATGGAATTGAGTATAATATCTCCAAGTTTGCAGATGACACTAAACTGGATGGCGGTGTGAGCTGTGCAGAGGACGATGTGTGAGGCTGCAGGTGACTTGGACAGGTTAGGTGAGTGGGCAAATACATGGCAGATGCAGTATAATGTGGATAAATGTGAGATTATCCACTTTGGGGGCAAAAACATAGCGGCAGATTAGGAAAAGGGGAGGTGCAGCGAGACCTGGGTGTCATGGTTCATCAGTCATTGAAAGTTGGCATGCAGGTACAGCAGGCGGTGAAGAAGGCAAATGGTATGTTGGCCTTCAAAGCGAGGGGATTTGAGTGTAGGAGCAAGGAAGTCTTGCTGCAGTTGTCCAGGGCCTTGGTGAGGCCCCACCTAGAATATTGTCTTCAGTTTTGGTCTCCTTATCTGAGGAAGGACGTTCTTGCTATTGAGGGAGTGCAGCGAAGGTACACCAGACTGATTCCAGGGATGGCTGGACTGACATATGAGGAGAGACTGGATCAACTGGGCCTTTATACACTGGAGTTTAGAAGGATGAGAGGGGATCTCATAGAAACATATAAGATTCTGACTGGACTGGACAGACTAGATGCAGGAAGAATGTTCCCGATGTTGGGAAAGTCCAGAACCAGGGGACACAGTCAAAGGATAAGGGGTAGGACATTTAAGACTGAGATGAGGAGAAACTTCTTCACTCAGTGAGTTGTTAACCTGTGGAATTCCCTGCCGCAGAGAGTTGTTGATGCCAGTTCATTGGATATATTGAAGAGGGAGTTAGATATGGCCCTTACGGATAAAGGGATCAAGGGGTATGGAAAGAAAGCAGGAAAATGGTACTTAAGGAATGATCAGCCATGATCTTATTGAATGGTGGTGCAGGCTCGAAGGGCCGATTGGCCTACTCCTGCACCTATTTTCTATGTTTTTCTATGTTTTCTAATATACCAATGTTAATCTGTGACAGCACTCTATTGTCTACTGCAATGTATTTGCTTCATGAGTTCTTTGCTTAAGAATTCATGGCAACACATTGCTATTACGTACTAGATGGTTTATGAACAAAGGTTTATCAAACTACACATTTGCAGTTCATCCACTCGGCTCACAACTGCATACCTCATCGTGGATGACCAAGACCCAACTGGCTGGAGTTTTATTGAGCCTTGTGAACATCACGTGACTTGCTAAGCCACTTTTAGTGCAACAGCTCCACAAACCATTGAGCATATTCACAGGTAGAAATATAGAAAATAGGTGCAGGAGTAGGCCATTCGGCCCTTCAAGCCTGCACCACCATTCAATATGATGTGCATACATTACATCGACAACTTCCAAAATGCAGCTCAAGGCTGCCTCCCTTCTGATATTTTGGATTGTGCATGAGGTACTTGCACACATCTAGATTTGATGTCGGTAACCCCTTCCTCTTCTCCTCCTGTTGTGGGCTGGCAACAGACTGACAGCATCAGGACCTAGTGAACATATATATGAACATACAAAAAGAGTGAGAAAAAGCTATTAGGTACATTGGATGCAGACACAATGCAACCACATACCTTTTAATGATTCAATCTTGAGAAGAGTTGTATATACATTGAGATAAAGCTGCGGTCAATTTCTATGAAATTCTTCTCATGCTCTCAAAGGCAATCAAATAAGGCCCTGGAAATCTCAGTAACCCTTGGGGCTAGAACCTCCACTTTTGTGGTTACAAAAGTGGGCGACATTTCCTGCGTGGGCGCTAAAAAAGGGTTTTTTAGATCACCGGCTTCTCGCCCATTCTCAAAGCACCCAGTTTCCACTTTTGAAAACGGGCATTACCGCGAGTGATATAAAATGGGCGGTAGCGTTAAATCTTTTTGACCTCCTGCCGTAAAGTGTGGCCATCTTTAGCAACGGCATGGCAACATTCGATTCCCGCAATTCAGGAGGTCAAGGGTCATCATGACATGCGCAGAAGAGGAGACAAAGAGAGAGAGGGAGCTCAGAGGGACTGAAGGCGTGGCTGGGTGTGGTATGGCTGTTTTGGGAGGAAGGAGGGAGCCTTTAGAGCTTCACAGCAAGTAGACAAACAAAAAGCAGCTGTTACCAGCCACATATTTGTCCAAATTTGGCCTATAATGGAGAGAGAGGAGGAGGCATCACAGCACGCTGTGGAGACTGACGCTGGAGAGAGCAGTGAGCTGGGAGAGGAGCACATTGGAGGGCACAAAAGAGCCAGGAGGTTCTCGGACGAGGCAAATGCCTCCCTCCTGCAGGAGGTCGAGTCACGCTGGAGTGAATTGACACAGGGAGAGCGTGGGAAGCCCACCCCAAAGGCATACCAGAAGATATGGACCCAGATAGCAGAGGTGGTCTCATCGGTGACCAACGAGGTGCATGAGGGAAACCAATGCCGCAAACGATGGAACGACCTTGTGGGATCCGCAAGAGTAAGTATTACATTGATTGACATGTACTTATCTATTTATATAATTTGATTTGTAAAAGTCATGAGTGACTATCAGCAGATGTAAGGTCTTTCACTTTTGCCGGGAATGTTTTACTCAAAGCCTGCGGTCACAGTGTACGTCTTTAGGTAAAGAATGATAATTATCATAATAATCATGATTACATCTGTCGGTTATGTGTTACATAGAAAATAGGTGCAGGAGAAGGCCATTCGGCCCTTCTAGCCTGCACTGCCATTCAATGACTTCATGGCTGAACATTGCAACTTCAGTACCCCATTCCTGCTTTCTCGCCATACCCCTTGATCCCCCTAGTAGTAAGGACTTCATCGAACTCCTTTTTGAATATATTTAGTGAATTGGCCCCAACAACTTTCTGTGGCAGAGAATTCCACAGCTCCACCACTCTCTGGGTGAAGAAGTTTCTCCGCATCTCGGTCCTAAATGGCTTACCCCTTATCCTTAGACTGTGACCCCTGGTTCTGGATTTCCCCAACATTGGGAACATTCTTCCTGCATCTAACCTGTCTAAACCCGTCAGAATTTTAAATGTTTCTATGAGGTCCCCTCTCATTCTTCTGAACTCCAGTGAATACAAGCCCAGTTGATCCAGTCTTTCTTGATAGGTCAGTCCCGCCATCAGGGGAATCAGTCTGGTGAACCTTCGCTGCACTCCCTCAATAGCAAGAATGTCCTTCCTCAGGTTAGGAGACCAAAACTGTACACAATACTCCAGGTGTGGCCTCACCAAGGCCCTGTACAACTGTAGTAACACCTCCCTGCCCCTGTACTCAAATCCCCTCACTATGAAGGCCAACATGCCATTTGCTTTCTTAACCGCCTGCTGTACCTGCATGCCAATCTTCAATGACTGATGTACCATGACACCCAGGTCTCGTTGCACCTCTCCTTTTCCTAATCTGTCACCATTCAGATAATAGTCTGTCTCTTTGTTTTTACCACCAAAGTGGATAAACTCACATTTATCCACATTACACTTCATCTGCCATGCATTTGCCCACTCACCTAACCTATCCAAGTCGCTCTGCAGCCTCATAGCATCCTCCTCGCAGCTCACACTGCCACCCAACTTAGTGTCATCCGCAAATTTGGAGATACTACATTTAATCCCCTCGACTAAATCATTAATGTACAGTGTAAACAGCTGGAGCCCCAGCACAGAACCTTGCGGTACCCCACTAGTCACTGCCTGCCATTCTGAAAAGTACCCATTTACTCCTACTCTTTGCTTCCTGTCTGACAACCAGTTCTCAATTCATGTCAGCACACTACCCCCAATCCCATGTGCTTTAACTTTGCACATTAATCTCTTGTGTGGGACCTTGTCGAAAGCCTTCTGAAAGTCCAAATATACCACATCAACTGGTTCTCCCTTGTCCACTCTACTGGAAACTTCCTCAAAAAATTCCAGAAGATTTGTCAAGCATGATTTCCCTTTCACAAATCCATGCTGACTTGGTCCTATCATGTCACCTCTTTCCAAATGCACTGCTATGACATCCTTAATAATTGATTCCATCATTTTACCCACTACCGATGTCAGGCTGACCGGTCTATAATTCCCTGTTTTCTCTCTCCCTCCTTTTTTAAAAAGTGGGGTTACATTGGCTACCCTCCACTCCATAGGAACTGATCCAGAGTCAATGGAATGTTGGAAAATGACTGTCAATGCATCCACTATTTCCAAGGCCACCTCTTTAAGTACTCTGGGATGCAGTCCATCAGGCCCTGGAGATTTAGCGGCCTTCAATCCCATCAATTTCCCCAACACAATTTCCCGACTAATAAGGATTTCCCTCAATTCCTCCTCCTTACTAGACCCTCTGACCCCTTTTATATCCGGAAGGTTGTTTGTATCCTCCTTAGTGAATACCGAACCAAAGTACTTGTTCAATTGATCCGCCATTTCTTTGTTCCCCGTTATGACTTCCCCTGATTCTGACTGCAGGGGACCTACGTTTGTCTTCACCAACCTTTTTCTCTTTACATACCTATAGAAACTTTTGCAATCCGTCTTAATGTTCCCTGCAAGCTTCTTCTCGTACTCCATTTTCCCTGCCCTAATCAAACCCTTTGTCCTCCTCTGCTGAGTTCTAAATTTCTCCCAGTCCCCGGGTTCGCTGCTATTTCTGGCCAATTTGTATGCCACTTCCTTGGCTTTAATACTATCCCTGATTTCCCCTGATAGCCACGGTTGAGCCACCTTCCTTTTTTTATTTTTACGCCAGACAGGAATGTACAATTGTTGTATTTCATCCAAGCGGTCTCTAAATGTCTGCCATTGCCCATCCACAGTCAACCCCTTAAGTATCATTCGCCAATCTATCCTAGCCAATTCACACCTCAGACCTTCAAAGTTACCCTTCTTTAAGTTCTGGACCATGGTCTCTGAATTAACTGTTTCATTCTCCATCCTAATGTAGAATTCCACCATATCATGGTCACTCTACCACAAGGGGCCTCGCACAATGAGATTGCTAATTAATCCTCTCTCATTACACAACACCCAGTCTAAGATGGCCTCCCCCCTTAGTTGGTTCCCCGACATATTGGTCTAGAAAACCATCCCTTATACACTCCATGAAATCGTCCTCCACCGTATTGCTTCCAGTTTGGTTAGCCCAATCTATGTGCATATTAAAGTCACCCATTATAACTGCTGCACCCTTATTGCATGCACCCCTAATTTCCTGTTTGATGCCCTCCCCAACATCACTACTACTGTTTGGAGGTCTGTACACAACTCCCACTAACGTTTTTTGTCCTTTGGTGTTCTGCAGCTCTACCCATATTGGCCCCAAGTTTCCACACGCGGCAAAACAGGCGCCCCTCAGAGCTGGGCGCCCGTTTTTCGCGCCGAAAACGGCGCCTGGAAAAAAACGCGCTATTCTCGAGCGCTTTGCAGCTCGATGTGTGCTTGGCACGGCACCCAGGGGGCGGAGCCTACCACTCGCGCCGATTTTGTCAGTAGGAGGGGGCGGGTACCATTTAAATGAGTTTTTTTCGTGCCGGCAACCCTGCGCGTGCGCGTTGGAGCGTTCGCGCACGCGCAGTGTGACGAAGACATTGGCACTCGGCCATTTTTGTGGTTCTTTGCAGCTGTTCATTTTTTTAATCATTTTTTAATAAAACCACATTGCCCTTCCATGATCAGCACTGAGGCTTCTTGCAGCAGTGAGAAGGCTGCAGGAAGCCTCAGAAGTTGAGGCAGCCATTTCCCGACGGGCCCGGCCGACAGCAGGGGGGCCTCCCTCCCCCCCCCCTGCCGTCGGGAACGGCTGCCTCAACTTCGGAAGCTTCCTGCAGGCTTCCACCCCCACCCCCCGCCGGCGGGAACGGCTGCCTCCTCCCTGCCTTTCCCCCCGCTGCCGTCGGGAACGGCTGCCTCAACTTGTGAGGCTTCCTGCAGCATTCTCCGTGCCTGAAGCACTTTCACACAGGTCGGAACATGGTTTATTTAATCTTTTCTTTGCTTGTAAATTTTTATTCAGGTTGGATTTATTTGTATAATATTTGTATAAGTATAACTAAGGATTTATTGTAGAAGTTAATGACTTCCCTTCCCCCCCCTCCCCCCCCCCCCCCACCTCGTTCCCGACGCCTAATTTGTAACCTACGCCTGATTTTTTAAAGTGTAGACAAGGTTTTTTCAGGCCTACATAAATCTTCACTTGCTCCATTCTGTTAGTTTGGAGTACGTTTTCACTGTGGAAACTTTCAAATCAGGGTCAGTGGCCGGACACGCCCCCTTTTGAAAAAAAAATTCTGTTCAAAAGTGAAACTGTTATAAATGACTCGAACTGCAGAAAACTTAAATGTGGAGAACTCCGATTTCTAAGATACTCCGTTCTCCACCAGTTGCTCCTAAAAATCAGGAGCAAATCATGTGGAAACTTGGGCCCATCGATTCCACATCATCCAAGCTAATGTCCTTCCTAACTATTGCATTAATCTCCTCTTTAACCAGCAATGCTACCCTACCTCCTTTTCCTTTTATTCTATCTTTCCTGAATGTTGTATCAGTATCTGTGACAGTACCTAGCAATGATATCACATAATGATCTCATATCATGTCGTCCTGTCACTAGAAGAAGCTATCGACGATGAGGTCCATGGAGAGGCAAACGGGTAGAGGGCCACCAGTCCCCAGTGACATCACGGACATGGAGGAGCGGGTGCTCGCACTCGTGGGGAATCACACCCGGACAGCCATGGATGTATCTGCAGACCCTGAAGTGATGCAATGTGAGTAAAGCTTACACCATTACATGATGTAAAGTCAATAGATGCCACACCCACTCATATTTGACCAATCCTATATGATAGATGACCAATCATATATAAAATTATCGTAGAAATAATGCTGGCCGAATGAAAATCATTGCAATGCAAATGTGTTGATGGTCATGAAATGTGATGTCTGCGATGCTTTTGAGATCGGTGGTGCTTTTGTCGTGCATATGCTGTGTGTAGCGCTGGACTCACCTTGTGACGCAGCACCTCCTTCTCCTCTAATAACCTCATTTGTGTTTTGCAGCTCAGCCAGCAGCGTGTCCCAAGGCAGGACCACAGAGGCCAGAAGGTGGGGGCACGGAGCAGGAGTTGGCAGACGATCCTACTACATCTGGTGCTGAGGGGCTCCGATTGTCGCCCGTCAATCCGCTGGATCTGTTCTCCGCGGATGAGAGCACAGACTTCGAGGAACCTGCATCGCCATGTCCAGAAGCCATTCCACCCCAAGATCATCTAGTGGTCCTTCGGTCATTCCCGCCTCCACTCTGGAGGTACCTGCCCCAAGCACCTCACCACAGGGCACCCCACTTGTTCCCAGGATGACGCCGACCCCGCGGCGGTCCCATGGACACAGCAGGTCTGTTCCACGAGCGCCACATGACAGCAGAGAGATGGTACAGTTGTCCAGGAGAACTGTAGACATTGGTGATCAGCTCATCGAAGCATATCCCGATAGCTGGCCACCATGACTGAGTACATTCCGCAGATGGCGGAGGCCCTGGATGCGATAGCCAGGAACACTGCTGCCACAGGCCTCCCAGTGGTCCCCAAGCGCGGCACTCCACCCCTAGGTTCCGCACCACCACTGCGAACGACAGATGAGAGCAAAGACCAAGATCCTGCTTCTGCATCAGAGAATGTTGCCCCCTCGGCAAACCCACGCTTCCATATCCGTGCAACGACCTCATCTGCCTTCATCCCCTCAATGAGGCACCACCTGAGGAGTTCCTTGGCCAGGCGCCATGGAGCGAGGAGGGGAAGGTAGAGGTGGGGAGAATAAGGGGAGCGGAGGGAAGGACAGTGAGGTGCCTGTGCGCAGGTGATGTCGGTGTTATATCTCCAACTGGGTGTATGCAATTTGTTGCAATGTATGGGGGCTAGGGACCACGCTCCTGCTTTGCCTTTGTATTCTGTGTTGCTGGACATGTTGAACATGTGATTGATGTCAATGGTGGAAAAAGTGGGGTGTGGGCGGGGGTTGGGTGTTATTGCCTGTGATACTTATGATTTCAGACCAATGTTGGTATTAAACTTTTGTTATTGAACGTAACCTTGTTGCATTGTCTCAGAGAGCTGCACCGTTACACACTGGTGATTCCTTAACATGAAAGGGTTAAATACAACTTAACATCAATCAACGTAAGCTTTACACATCAACACTCTTTCAGACAAATCATTCAGATATCAGCTCCTCATGTAAGAGTGGGATTTAAAAAACTCCACTTTTTGTGGGCGGTTTTTTGGGCGAGTGATATTGTGGGCGATATGTGTGCGAGGTCGTTAAATTGATACTGGCCGATTTCCTGGCCGCTGGTTTCGGTAAATATGTTCTTTACAAAAAAAAAAGTGGCTGGGCAGCATTATTGAATCTCAGCGTTAAATCAGTGCGAAAATTAACGCCGGCCGATATTATGAGCGTTGATTTCGCCCCCAAAAAGTGGGCAGGCAGTAATATTTTTTCCGACGTTAAGCACATGGGGAAACATAGATATAAAAATATCGAAAATAGGTGCAGGAGTAGGCCATTCGGCCCTTCGAGCCTGCACCACCATGCAATATGATCATGGCTGATCATGCAACTTCAGTACCCCATTCCTGTTTTCTCTCCATACCTCTTGATCCCTTTAGCCGTAAGGGCCACATCTAACTCCCTTTTGAATATATCTAACGAACTGGCCCCAACAACTTTCTGTGTTAGAGAATTCCACAGGTTCACAATTATCTGAGTGAAGAAGTTTCTCCTCATCTCGGTCCTAAATGGCTTACCCCTTATCCTTAGACTGTGACCCCTTGATTCTGGACTTCCCCAACATCGGGAACATTCTTCCTGCATCTAACCTGTCCAATCCCGTCAGAATTATATATTTTTCTATGAGATCCTCTCTCATTCATCTAAATTCCAGGGAATATAAGCCTAGTCGATCCAGTCTTTCTTCATAGGTCAGTTCTGCCATCCCGGGAACCAGTCTGGTGAACCTTCGCTGCACTCCCTCAATAGCAAGAATGTCCTTCCTCAGATTAGGAGATCAAAACTGTGCACAATATACAAGGTGTGGCCTCACCAAGGCCCTGTACAACTGCAGCAAGACCTCCCTGCTCCTATACTCAAATCCACATGCCATTTACCTTCTTCACCGCCTGCTGTACATGCATGCCAACTTACAATGACTGATGTACCATGACACCCAGGTCTCGTTGCACCTCCCCTTTTCCTAATCTGTTACCATTCAGATAATATTCTGCCTTCCTGTTTTTGCCACCAAAGTGGATAACCTCACATTTATTTACATTATCCTGCATCTGTCATGCATTTGCCCACTCACCTAACCTGTCCAAGTCACCCTGCAGCCTCTTAGCATCCTCCTCACAGCTCACACTGCCATCTGCAAACTTGGAGATATTAAATTCAATTCCTTTGTCTAAATCATTAATGTATATTGTAAATAGCTGGGGTCCCAGCACCGAAACTTGCGGTACCGCACTAGTCACTGCCTGCCATTCTGAAAAGAACCCGTTTATTCCTACTCTTTGCTTCCTGTCTACCAACCAGTTCTCTATTCACGTCAATACTTTATCCCCAAAGTAACGCTCGGTGATAAGTTTCCTAAAAATGGGCGTCAGTTTCCATTTTGTGGCGATATCTGGGCATTATATGTCATTGCAGCAGTAAAATGGGCGTCAAGTGGGTGTTAAGCATGCAAAAAAAGTGGAGGTTCCAGCCCCATGATCTCTTCATTATCACAAATAACGAGCAACTTATCTTTTGTAAGTCAGAATGTTTGCTTCTCTCAGGAACATGTCAAGTTCCCTATTAAAGAAGGACTGTAGTAACTCAATACCCACCACGTGTTTCAGTAATTCATTCCAGATTGTAATAACTCTGTGAAAAGTAATACTTCTGGGCATTTAACTTAACATTTTACTTTATGTGCTTTGGTGTCTGTCTAAAGTAACATTTGCAACTAGAACGAATCCAATCTCTTCATCATTTGAAAAAAAATGAATCATATCCCCTGCGAGCCTCCATTTCTCCGAAGCAAATAGTCTTAACTCTCAGAGCTTATCCTCATAACTAAATCCCTCAGACGAGGCTTCATTCTGGTTGCCAGAGCTTCAAATATCCTTCACCGCATGTGGGTCCGAAATCTGGACAAAATGTACCAAAGCCTTTTCCAGCCAAAATGTAGTTATCACATTTTATATCTGATTGCCCCAGCTTTAAAACCTAAAATCTAATTTGCTTTCCATCTTAAATCTACCTCACACTGATTATGTACTTTTAACGAGTTATCAACCAATACCCAGGTTTCTTTCTTGATCTGTTATGTATTGTGCACATTAAAGGACATCTTCCTTTTACACACGGGCCTATTTCACAAACTCTTCTAAATCAACCTGCAACTGAATGATTTGATCTGAATTATTCATCCTGTGCACATTTTCATATCTGCGAATTTAAGAACTTTTCCATTTACACCAGCATCTAACTTTTACTGAAAATCACAAACAGCAACAACTCCAATATGGAGCCTATTGGAACTCCAAGTGACCATTCTCTCTTCAGACTGACTTCCATTGGTGACAATCCTCTGTCTACAAGAGTAATTACATATCCAGCAGAGAATCTGTTCAATAATTCTGTACATTCTTATTGTATGTTGCAACATCCCCACTGACACCTGGGAGTCCCTGACCAAAGACCGCCCTAAGTGGAGGAAGTGCATCCGGGAGGGCGCTGAGCACCTCGAGTCTGATCGCTGAGAGCATGCAGAAACCAAGCGCAGGCAGCGGAAAAAGCGTGCGGCAAACCAGTCCCACCCACCCCTTCCCTCAACGACTATCTGTCCCACCTGTGACAGGGACTGTGGTTCTCGTATTGGACTGTTCAGCCACCTAAGGACTCATTTTTAGAGTGGAAGCAAGTCTTCCTCAATTCTGAGGGACTGCCTCTGATGACATTCTTACTTTATCCAATATCCTTTTTTATGGTATTTTGTTGAACAATCATTAAAGCTATTATTGTGCTGGGTGAATACTGCGAACAAAACAGGTGAAGGTGGCATTTTTTAACTATTTTGGGGGCAATCTTGACAGGGATCGCAAAACAATTATCTATTTATGGGGGCTTCTAATTTATAAAAACTGTGCAAACATGCCAGATGTTATCAAGGACCAGTCTCAAATTCTAGCCTTTACTGCCCTTAGTTGCTAGATAACAGAATACTGATCCAGCTCCATCGCAGCCTTCACTCACGCCTCATGTCCTGCTTCAATCCCCAAATGCCGTAGTATCTCAAATCATCCATTGTTTTTCTTCAGCCACCAATAGATAAAATAAAAATATGTTGTTCTGTACATTTCCTTGCACAACAATTTCAAAGGATTTAACTTAATATGAACTGACTTCAAGGTATTTAGTGCTCAAAGCAAGTAATGAATAACAATATTGCGCTTTGGAACTATTAATATTTATAATGTCATTATTCCTGATCTGATGTTAAAGTCACACAAATACTGAATCAATTACAGTTACCGTGACCTCTGAAAAATTTACAGCACAATAATTTTAAAAAGAAAAATGTGACAGTATTATTTATTGGTGTTTCCAGTAATTATCCCTCATCACCTGACATGTTCGAGTTTAATCGATATTAAGTGGAGAGGGAAGTAAACATAAGGTGCTTTAATTCCTTGCATTCTCTAAAATCCTACCTTTGGAACATTTTTTGCATTCCTGCAATTTTGTACTCTATTGTCATGCATTGATTATAATGTTGTGGCCGTCACATTATGCTTATATGGATCTTTGTCAGCGAAAGACGTAAAGTGAGCATGACCTCAGATCTCACAGGCAGTCCTGCACGGATGTAATGACCTGCGGTCCCCAAAGCAAAGTGGACTTAAGTATGCTCACTTGCAATGGAATCAAATCACTGAGCACACAACATGGGGTCCCATCAACAGTGCAACTTTGGAAAGCACTGTCTCCGCTCCTTATATCTTCCCCTGTCCCCCCTCTCTCTCCCTCCCCATGCCACAACTAGAGTGAAACCTGTAAACTAGGGACATCGAAGGAACTTGCATCAGATGACCTTTATTTGCAGGTGTCCTTATTTTCAAAATGGTAATTTTCTGTACAGTAAACTGGATAAGCCAAATATCCCAGGATTGGCTATATGTCCTGCAGTGTTGCTTCGTTTTTTTGCTCTCACCTTGGATCATGCCTAATTCTGGAGCACTGAAGGTGGGATATGATTTCAGTTCTGTTTTCCTTTTGTTGGCTTTCCCATGTCATGGACATCTCTGGGTCCTTTTCCATTGAGGGAGGGATGTCGCCATCCTGCGTCTGTTAAGTTGGCACAGGGTACAGCGACTGCTGCAAGAGATCCTAGCCAAATTGCAGAATCGAAATCAACGTCCTAAAGATCCCTGTTTACGGAGAACCCACTCCCACCAACGACTGATCAGAGCAAGAGATAAAGGGAGCAGCCGGAACAGCGGCAATCGACCTGGGAGGGTAAGATGCAAAAATAAATCAACGTGTGATGTCCCAGGAAAGCAGGGAAATGATTGGTTTGTCAGCATTTCTCTCTTTTTCTTGGGCACTGGTTTAATTTAAGAGCCGGGATTAAAAACTAAACGTTCAAAATTTGAAAAGTTAATTAATTAAATAAAATACATTAGCGATGGCAGGGCAGGCGATGTGTTTGTGCTGCAGCATGTGGGAGCTGGTGAACCCCATTGAGGTCCACGGCGACTACATCTGCAGCAAGTGTCTGCAGCTCAAGGAACTTCGGCTCCGTGTTGGTGAGCTGGAGTCCGAGCTTTAGACACTGCGACACATCAGGGAGGGGAGAGTTACCCGGACACTGTGTTCCAGGAGGCAGTCACACCCCTTAGGTTACACAATCAAAATTTGGTCCGTGGTCAGGGACAGGAGGGTGTGACTATGAGTGAGGGAGGTATGGGGATCCAGGAGGTAGTGATGGAGGAGCCTCAGCCCTTGCTCTTCTCCAACGGGTTCGAGGCTCTTACTCCATGTGTGGACGAGAGCAGGGACTGCAGGGAGGATGAGCAAACTGACCACAGCACCGTGGTACAGGGGGCCATTCAAGTGGGGGGAGTAAAAAGAAACGTTGCAGTGGGAAGGGCAGTATTATTAGGGGGATAGATACTGTTCTCTGCAGCCGAGAGCATGAGTCCCGAAGGCTGTGTTGCCTGCCTGGTGCCAGGGTTAAGGACATCTCCTCTGGGCTGGAGAGGAACTTGGAATGGGAGGGGGAAGATCCAGTTGTTGTTGTTCACGTGGGTACCAATGACACAGGTAGGACAAAGAAAGAGGTTCTGCTGAGGGAGTATGAACAGCTAAGGGCCAAATTAAAAAGCAGAGCCATAAATGTGATAATGTCTGGATTACTACCTGACCCACGAGCAAATTTGCAGAGGATAAATAAGATCAGAGAGATGAACGAGTGGCTCAAAGACTGGTGTGGGAGAAATGGGTTTCAATGCATGGGGCACTGCCACCAGTACTGGGGTAAGAGGGAGCTATACCGACGGGACGGGCTGGGACCAGTGTCCTGGTGAATCGAATAATTAGGGCTGTAGAGAGGGCTTTAAACGATATAGGCGTGGGAGGGATATGGTGAGCGGAAATGTAAAAAGTCAAAAAGAAAGGAGAAGGCAAAAGTGCAGGGTAGCAATAGGGGTAATGATAACGGGAGTGTGACAGGAAAGGACAGAGCGTATACACATAAGACAAAATTAAAAGCTTTATATCTGAATGCACGCAGCATTCGTAACAAGATAGATGAGGTTACGGCAAAAAGAGAAATAAATGGGTATGATATGATTGCCATTACAGAGACGTGGTGTATTTGGATTTCCAGAAAGCATTCGATAAGGTGCCACATAAAAGGTTACTGCACAAGATAAAAGTTCATGGGGTTAGAAACTAAGGATGCCTAAAAATGTCTAAAACTGATACAAATGCTGTGTTTTAAAGCGTTCTTTTGCCCTGGAAATGAGGTGTCTGCTTAGAATGATAGAGAAATGCTTAGAAAAGCTAATTATCTGTGGTTTTCAAGTTAAAGCTTCAGTGTGTTTATGTATCTTAAGACAATTTGGATGGAAAGGCTTAGAACTGAAAGATATTTGTAGCAATTAGTGTAAAGTCAGGCATTTTGCTATGTCGTAAAGACTGGTTGAGGTGACAAAGCTCTGGTTTGGGCCTCATCGGTCAAAGCTTTGTATTGAGGGAATAGGGACAACATTTCTGTAACTTTTCCACAGGAAGAAACCCTGGGTTAGTATAAACAGAGAGCGATGAAAGGAATTCTACAGAAAAGTGACTTCAATAAGGTATAAACTATGACATGTGACCAAAATTGAAGACATCTTTAGGGCGGGCCTTGTTTCTAGAATCAAGACAAAGAACTAGAAGTCTTATTGGATATCAAGTTTTTAGGGGGACCTCTATAGGTCAAAAGGTCTCGTCAATATTCAGGTTCAGGCCCACCCCTAAAAATAGGTTAAAAGTGACCACCTGGAAGCTTGTAGTCACAGACAGAAGAGAGAGAGAAGGAGGCACACAGACGGAAGAAACAAAGACAGAGAAGGAGGCACACAGATGGGAGGGGTGAGAGAGAGAGAGAGAGAGAGAGAGAGAGAGAGACAGAGAGAGTAAAGGAAGGCCTCGACGATAGTAAGAACAGAATTGCTCACGTGTGTCAACCGTCTGTCCGATCGGATCGATTCCAACTATTGTTACGGTCGCATGTTTTTACTGTATAACTAATGTGTTACATTCCGTCTTAAACTCTGATTAAACACAATTATCCACCATATTGGTTTGCACTCGAACCTGATCATTTAAAGTGACCAGAAATAGCCGTAAAGAGGCAATTTGTAACAAATCAGCGAGCCAGCCAGCAGTGCAAAAGGATTGTTGTGGTTGAAAAGAGTTGACGACGGTTTGGGTTTATAGAAATACTTGGAATTGTGATCGGAATAGCAGCTGTGTATTTTAGAGACAAAGTTGCGAACAGTCTCTCGGATAAGTTCGGGGCCCCGGGTACCCAAGCGGTAATCGATATAGTGCAGGGGAGCGAGAAGAGTGAGAGAAGAGTTACTCTGAGATTCGGGGCGAGGTAGCGTCTCAGGTAGATGCAAAGAAATGTAAAGGTAAGGAAGCCAGAAATCGGTCGGCATACCTGGCTCACTTATGTGCCACTCGCTTGGGAGGCAAAGTTGTACTCCTGAAAGAGAGAAATTGCCACTTGAAAGGGAGTTACAGGACTGGCAGAACACGCACGTCACAACCAAGAGCAAGCCTTGGCCGATGGGGCACGACTTGCTTCAAGACATCACCATCAGTTCTCTGAGGATAAAACAAGGCGTTAAATCCAAGGAAGAGGCATATAAATTGGCCAGAAAATGCAGCAAACCTGAGGACTGGGAGAATTTTAGAATTCAGCAGAGGAGGACAAAGGGGTTAATTAGGAGGAGGGAAATAGAGGAATCTTGCTGGGAACATTAAAAGTGACTGCAAAAGCTTCTATAGATATGTGAAGAGAAAAAGATTAGTGAAGACAAACATAGGTCCCTTGCAATCAGAATCAGGTGAATTATAATGGGGAACAAAGAAATGAAAGACCTATTGAACAAATACTTTGGTTCTGTCTTCACGAAGAAAGACACAAATAACCTTTCGGAAATATAAGGGGGACCAAAGATCTAGCGAGAAGGAGGAACTGAAGAAAATCCTTATTAGTCAGGAAATTGTGTTAGAGAAATTGATGGGATTGAAGGCCGATAAATCCCCAGGACCTGATAGTCTGCATTCCAGAGTACTTAAGGAAGTGGCCCTAGAAATAGTGGATTCATTGGTGATTATTTTCCAACAGTCTATTGACTCTGGATCAGTTCCTATGGACTGGAGGGTAGCTAATGTAACACCACTTTTTAAAAAAGGAGGGAGAGAGAAAACGGGTAATTATAGACCGGTTAGCCTGACATCAGTAGTGGGGAAAATGTTGGAATCAATTATTAAAGATGAAATAGCAGCGCATTTGTAAAGCAGTGACAGGATTGGTCCAAGTCAGCATGGATTTATGAAAGGGAAATCATGCTTGACAAATCTTCTGGAATTTTTTCAGGATGTAACTAGAAGAGTGGACAAGGGAGAACCAGTGGATGTGGTGTATTTGGACTTTCAAAAGGCTTTTGACAAGGTCCCACACAAGAGATTGGTGTGCAAAATTAAAGAACATGGTATTGGGGGTAATGTATTGTCGTGGATAGAGAATTGGTTGGCAGACAGGAAGCAGAGAGTTGGGATAAACGGGTCCTTTTCAGAATGGCAGGCAGTGACTAGTGGGGTGCCGCAGGGCTCAGTGCTGGGACCCCAGCTATTTACAATATACATCAATGATTTAGATGAAGGAATTGAGTGTAATATCTCCAAGTTTGCAGATGACACTAAGCTGGGTGGCGGTGTGAGCTGTGAGGAGGATGCTAAGAGGATGCAGGGTGACTTGGACAGGTTAGGCGAGTGGGCAAATGCATGGCAGATGCAGTATAATGTGGATAAATGTGAGGTTATCCACTTTGGTGGCAAAAACATGAAGGCAGAATATTATATGAATGGCTGCAGATTAGGAAAAGGGGAGGTGCAACGAGACCTGGGTGTCAAGGTACATCAGTCATTGAAAGTTGGCATGCATGTACAGCAGGCGGTGAAGAAGGCAAATGGCATGCTCGCCTGCATAGCTAGGGGATTTGAGTATTGGAGCAGGGAGGTCTTACTGCAGTTGTACAGGGCCTTGGTGAGGCCTCACCTGGAATATTGTGTTCAGTTTTGGTCTCCTAATCTGAGGAAGGACGTTCTTGCTATTGAGGGAGTGCAGTGAAGGTTCACCAGACTGATTCCCGAGATGGCAGGACTGACATATGAGGAAAGACTGGATCGACTGGGCCTGTATTCACTGGAGTTTAGAAGAATGAGAGTTGATCTCAAAGAAACATATACAATTCTGACGGGACTGGACAGGTTAGATGCAGGAAGAATGTTCCCGATGTTGGGGAAGTCCAGAACCAGGGGTCACAGTCTAAGAATAAGGGTTAAGCCATTTAGGACCGAGATGAGGAGAAACTTCTTCACTCAGAGAGTGGTTAACCTGCGGAATTCTCTGCCACAGAAAGTTGTTGATGCCAGTTCGTTAGATATATTGAAAAGGGAGTTAGATATGGCCCTTCCGGCTAAAGTGATCAAGGGGTATGGAGAGAAAGCAGGAAAGGGGTACTGAGGGAATGATCAGCCATGAACTCATTGAATGGCGATGCAGGCTCGAAAGGCCGAATGGCCTACTCCATATTTTCTATGTTTCTATGATAACAGGGCTTTAGAAATTAAAAATGAATCCTTGATCTCACAACTTGAGGACGCCAGGGCGGCCCTGAGAGAATTATTTGAGAAAGCTCCTCTGGTGAACACCAATCATACTCAATGCGAATTACAAATCGTGGAACTGAACAGAAAACCGGGGAGACAAACGGCAGCTGTTGCAGCCGTCAGTCGCCTTAAATCCAGGAATCTTATTAATTGGGACAATCGAAGAAGAAAAGCCCAATGCAATAATAATCCCATCTTCCAAAATAGTCCGTCAATCTCTGCGCAGCCCACTCCCTATCCGAGACAAATTGCCCCGGTAGAAACAAAGCGCGATCGTATAACCACTACTACTACGATTTGTTGACCCTACACTTTTGGACGATGAATCTGATAATGATACCTCCTCTGCAGCCTACAACCAACCTGAGGCAATATCTACTGCCAGTAGAAGTTAGACCCCGCCGGAGTGCAGAGCACTGGCCGAAGACATGGGGCAAATAAACTGGGGGATGAACCCAGTTGCCCTAACAAGTCACTGGGGTGATTTCTGTCGCTGTTACCCTAAGTTAGAATTTAAAGACTTCAAACAAATTCTGTTGGCAAGTGCCTCACGGCAACTCAAGCCGTCACTCCCACGAGTAATCTCTGATAATAGTCAGGGCTGGTGGAATGTCATGGATGAAATTTGTAACCGTTTGGGCATGAAATCAGTCAATTTGACCCACGCGGCTGGTAAAAGCCCAACAAGAGGCTAACGAACACACCATGGCCTTTTCATATCGATTGTATAATTTGTACAACCAGTCCCAGGAAAACCGTGGTGGTCAAGAGTTTTGGGAAACTGAGGGATTTAAACTGACATTTATCAATGCTCTCTTACCCCACCTTAAGGGACATTCTTGGTAGTAACGTCCAGGAGGGAAGCTCGCGGGCTGATCTGTTGGACTCTTGCACTCGAACTTGGGATCGAGGTAAATCGTCCTTCGCCCCGACTGAGTCCAAAGTGTTGGTGGCGGAGGGTCAGCTGATGCCACAGACCCTCCCCAGCTCGGAAACATACATAACTTAATTTGTTAAGCCCGGACATCATGCTCGTGAATGCTGCTATAGCCGATGTCTGAATAAAAGCCCACGAAACCAACCCCCGATCCGTGATGGTAACGGGCCTGATTTGAACTCTGTGCAGCAGCAGTTAGAAAGCCTTTTGGCAGCAACGCAATCAGACAAGAGGGAAAAACGTTTTGTCTGTTACTCGTAGCAGAGATGCGCTCCAAGACTCACGGCCCCAGTGACTGTCACAGGCCTCTGCGGTAACCAAATCGTCTCCAGTCTGGTACGGGGAGGACGGACGACCCTTTGTCAAGGACACTGATCATGGAGTCTGTCAACATGCTTTGATCGTGGATTCCGGTTACAGGAAGGGATTCAGTAGATAACATCACAAATTGAAAATTGGCTTCTGGGAGAAAGGATAGAATAGTTACGATGGAATAAAGGAGAAGAGAGATCGTCTCTTTTCTGATGTTCGACAGTTTGTTTTAGTGTGAACGTTAATGCCTTTTTGCAAAGCATGTATTCGTTTTGTCTGAAAGCTGTCTTTAAAAAAAATGTGTCTGTTACTTTTTTCAGCTCCTCCCACTTTTCTGTAGCGAGAACTGAAGCTGGTAATCATTTGAATGCTGTTTCAGTTAAATTCTGGTTATTTTAAATTTTAAAAGATTGGCGGTATTTGAATCGGAATTTTGAGACATTTGAGGTGATTTTTCTTTGTTAAATATTTTGGTTGTACTGGAAGATCTTGAGTTTGGAAGCCTTTTTAAAAGAAACAATCTAAACGGTGTTTTCTCTGATGAGAGACAAGATGGGCTCGAGGGGGGGAGTCGATAAGATATGGAAGTTACCTTGTAAATAAATGTCGCGCACTTTTGTCTCTAGAGTTAAGACACCTTATGAACTACCAAGCTTGGCAAAAACTGGTTTCTGAAGTTGGAATTAATACGATGAATTGATGAAGGTAAATTGTTACGAGTTATTGTTTCAAGCACTTGAGATGGGAAAGTCTAACTGAAGTTTAATCTTTAATATTGTATTGGATAGTAAGATTTCTCCAGAGCTCGTGAATATGAATAGTAATTAATGGGATGTCAACTTAAGATGCAAGATAGAAACACCACCAAATGGGAATTTTTCTAACATTCTAGTGAAAGTCAGGAAAGTGTCTTTAAGAATAGTGAATCAATAGTTTTCTCGGAGACAGTTGTGTCCTTTCCTGCGAACGTTTAAAGAAAATTGCACTGATAACCTGCCACTACCTGAAACATGCAGTGGAAGATGAGCAAAGATCTCAGACGATCTTTTGATAAGATTACCTGAAAGGCTGAGATGGCTTGCATTGAATGGCATAGAGATACCGGTATAAGAGTGCAGAAGTGATTTGTTATGTATGAAGCAACTAGCAGGCAAAAATGCACGGTGAACTTGCACTGAAGCACGGGTCTCAGGACATGCTCAGTTACTTGACGACAGAAGATGTGAAATGGTTAATGTGGCTCAGGGATGTGAGACAATTGATATCTACTCCATCGAGAAACTATCTAATTAATGAACAAAAAGGATTGAAGGCATGTTTAAGTAAAAAGATGATACAGAATTTAGATTTGGGACAACTGAAGGCAAGGGAGAAATAAATTACTGAGAATTATCCACAATGAATGGATACAAGTAAAAAAAGAGATTTGGGGATTAAATGTTAAACTAAAGCTTTCTTTACAATGTCTGTTTTCTTTGTCGACATCATTTTCGCTTGAAATATATGTATTTAGTCGACGTGCTAGTGATTGTGAGACTGAAATGCCGCTAGAGGTTTTCCCGTGGGCAAACTGAAGAAAAAAGGTAAAAAATTGCACACTTACCTGTTGCTGTTGCGTCTGCTTGAACTTCCGAGCCTGAGGCCTTCACTCCTGCGCATCGCAGCGCGTGCATGTCGGGACGTGCGCAGGGCTGGAGCTGTAGTCACATGGCTACGGGCAGCCAATCAAGGTACAGTGTTTTCTCATTCACAATAATGGGAACTTGGAGTTCCCATTATTGTGAATGAGAAACCCCCCACAAACACAAAAAATCAATAAAAAATAGAAAAATACATGACATATTTAAGAATCATTTAAATTAAAGTTCTTATAAAAAATATTTTCCCGACTTTTTTTTTTAAAAGATGCCTTAAAATAAACTTACCATAGTGGGGAGGGTTTTTAAACAATAAAGTATGTTTTCATATGTGTTTATTTAATTTAATTTTAATGTTTTTATGTATTTGTAAACACTTGTGCCTGTAACAGTAAGCTATACGCCTGCGTTTTCAGGCGCAAGATTTTTGAGGACATTTGCAGGGCAAGATATGCGTAAATATCAGAAATCTTGCCTTGCCAGTGTCTTCGTTCCCGATATGCGTGAGATCTGTCAAGCCAAAAACTTGACAGATCGGAAAAGCCAGCTTTCAGCGCATGTGCATTGCACGCCGAAAACCGCTTTTGTGATGCCTTCCCAGGTCTGTACACACTTCATACGGACTTGGGACATCAGAATTTCAGGGCCAATAACTTTAACTGTAATTGTGTTTTGTAGGTATCAGAGTGTGGGAAAAGCCAGTATGAATCTGGTATGAGGGTTTTGGTGGTGCTGCCGGTAACTTGCTTTACGGCTCGAACAGAACCTATCTCAAACCCATGGTGAAGTGAAACCAACAGGAAATGAGATACTTAAGTATAAGCTACACAATTATGTGGCACAATTGGTACGACATTCATAATGGTGGGATATTGGGTTTAATATATCAACACATCCTTAGGTTCAAATTATTTCACACTCTCTGGTAGTTTTCGAACTTGTAATGATAGTGCATTTGATATTTAATTAACTGAACAGATGGAACGAGAAGATGCGAAGAAACATGGAGGAGACCCCAGGTGGGGCAGAACTGGAGCACCGGAGAAAGGGGTCGGAGGTTGCTCCTCCCCCTCAAAGGAATGGACTGTAAGAAAGGGAGAAATCTTCATCTCTGAGTCTCCCTTATCGAAATTTAGAGTTGGCATGGTTAGTAGAGGTTTGTAAATGAGAGATTGAAATAGCACTCTCTCTCTGAAGGTGGGGACTGTTAGAGACTAAAGATGCCTAAAAATGTATAAAACTGACACAGATGCTGTGTTTTAAATCATTGTTTATGACTGGAGATGAGGTGTCTGTTTAGAATGATAGAGAAATGCTTCGAAAAGCTAATTATCCGTGGTTTTCAAGCCAAAGCTTCAGTGTGTTTATGTATCTTAAGACAATTTGGATGGAAAGGCTTAGAATCTGCAGCAATTAGTGTAAATACAGGCATTTTGCTATGTCGTAAAGACTGGTTGAGGTGACAACGTTCTGGTTTGGGCCTCATAGTTCAAAGAACAAGGCTTTGTATTGAGGGAATAGGGACAAGATAGATGTAACGTTTTCCACAGGAAGAAACCCTGGGTTAGTATAAACAGAGAGAGATGAAAGGAATTCTACAGAAAAGCGACTTTGATAAGATATAAATAATGACACATGGCCAGAATCTTTCGGGCGGGCCTTGTTTCTAGAATCAAGACAAAGAACGAGAAGTCTTATTGGATATCAAGTTTTTAGGGGGACCCTCTTTCGGTCAAAAGGTCTTGTCAATATTCAGGTTCAGGCCCAGCCCTAAAAATAGGAAACTTGTAGTCACAGACAGAAGAAAGAGAGAGAGAAGGAGGCACACAGATGGAAAGGGCAAGAGAGAGAGAGAGTGAAGGAAGCCCTCGACGATGGGAAGAGCAGAATTGCTCACGTGTGTCAACCGTCTGTCCGATCGGATCGATTCCAACTATTATTACGGTCGTATGTTTTTATTGTATAACTAATCTGTTATATTCCGTCTTAAACTCTGATTAAACACAATTATCCACCATATTGCTTTGCACTCGAACCTGATCATTTAAAGTGACCAGAAATAGCTGTAAAGAGGCAACTTGTAACAACGGGGTTGGGGGTAATATTTTAGCGTGGTTAGAGGATTGGCTAACTAACAGAAAACAGGGAGTCAGGATAAATGGGTCATATTCAGATTGGCAAACTGTAACTAGTGGGGTGCCACAAGGATCAGTGCAGGGGCCTCAACTATTTACAATCTATATTAATAACTTGGATGAAGGGACCGAGTGTAATGAAACCCAATTTGCTGATGATACAAAAATAGGTGGGAAAGCAAGTTGTGAGGAGATTGCAAATAATGTACAAAGGGATATAGACAGGCTAAGTGAGCGGGCAAAAATTTGGCAGATGGAGTATAATGTCGGAAAATGTGAGGTTATCCATTTTGGTAGGAAAAATAAAAAAGCACATTATTTAAATGGGGAGAGATTACAAAATGTGGCAGTACAGAGGGATCTGGGAGTCCTTGTGCATGAAACACAAAAAGTTAGAATGCAGGTACAGCAAGTAATTAGGAAGGCAAATGGAATGTTGCCCTTTATTGCAAGGGGAATGGAAGGAAGTCCTGCTACAACTGGAGTACTGCGTACAATTTTGGTCTTATTTAAGCAAGGATATACTTGCATTGGAGGCAGTTCAGAGAAGGCTCACGAGGTTGATTCCTGAGATGAGGGGGTTGTCTTGTGAAGAAAGATTGAGCAGATTATATTCATTGGTGTTTAGACGAATGAGAGGTAATCTTATTGAAACATATAAGATTCTGAGGGTGCTTGCCAGGGTAGATGCAGAGAGGATGTTTCCCCTCGTGGGAGAATCTAGAACTTGGGGGCATAGTTTCAGAATAAGGGCTCGACCAGTTAAAACAAAAATGAGGAGGAATTTCTTTTCTCAAAGGGTCATGAATCTTTGGAATTCTCTACCCGAGGGCTGTGGAGGCTGGGTCATTGAATATACTTAAGGTGGAGATACAGATTTTTGAGCGATAAGGGAGTCAAGGGTTATCATCATAGGCAGCCCTTCGGAATCGAGGAAGACTTACTTCCACTCTTAAAATGCGTCCTTAGGTGGCTGAACAGTCCAATACGAGAGCCACAGACTCTGTCACAGGTGGGACAGATAGTCATTGAGGGAAAAGGTGGGTGGGACTGATTTGCCGCACGCTCTTTCCGCTGCCTGTGCTTGGTTTTCTGCGTGCTCTCGGCGATGAGACTCGAGGTGCTCAGCGCCTCCTCCACTTAGGGCGGTCTTTGGCCAGGGACTCCCAGGTGTCAGTGGGCATGTTGCACTTTATCAGGGAGGCGTTGAGGGTGTCCCTGTAATGTTTCCTCTGCCCACCTTTGGCTCATTTGCCGTGAAGGAATTCCGAGTAGAGCGCTTGCTTTGGGAGACTTGTGTCTGGCATGCGAACGATGTGGTCTGCCCAGCGGAGCTGATCAAGTGTGGTCAGTGCTTCAATGCTGGGGATGTTGGCCTGGTTATGGGGAGCGGGTGGGAAAGTGGAGTTGAGGCCAGGATCAGATCAGACATGACCATATTGAATGGCGGAGCAGGCTCGAGTGGCCAAGTGGCCTACTCCTGCCCCTATTTCTTATGTTCTTATGTTCAGGTGCTGCAGCCCCTAATGTTTGAAGTGCTGTAGGGTGGTGAGAGGGCTGGTAGAAGCTCAATTGTACCTGGGGTACTGGTGGAGTATGGTGTTTGGGCTTGCCCACTCTGGTTGGAGTCATTCTTGGAGATTTGATCACGTGATGTCCCGACCAAAAAACATCTGACAATGTGACATCTGATCCCAGTCTGCATCTCTCCCATGATCCCGGCTCCCAAGGCTCCCTGACTGTCGACTTCTGAGCTCCCTGTGACTCCCATGGACCTCTGATTCCCGAGCACCCCCTCCCTCCCGATCCTGGATTGTTCCCGACACCTATGCCTTTCAAGCTCATTATTACCCAGAGTCCCAAACAACTCTCTGCGGCGGTAGGAGAGGGGTCACCTGGCCAGGGGTGTGAAATTACACAGTGGAGCCCAGTGCAATGGGCACCTGAATGATAACTGAAGGTGCGTTGAATGGGGTGTTCTTTACCCAGCATCCATAGCAGCAAAGAAACTCCTCTGTCCCTGGGATAGAGCCGTGCAAGATTCAATCCCAGAGATAGAACAGTTTCTCTGCCACAATGGATGCTGGGTAAAGAAATCGCCATTGCACTACTGTCGTTCCTTTTCCGCTGGCGCCTTGCACTTCTCCATATGTCCCGTGTTTTAAGTTGGAAACAGACTTGGTTCATTGAATGCTGTCCATAGTTAACTATTTGCGAGTGTCTGAAGTTTCATGACGCAGCTTGTATCTATTGCTATGCAAATTATTTGGGGTCGTCTATAAGTGTCCTTTTTTTTTTGCAGGTGACCATTTTTTGAGGGTGTCTGTTTGTAGAGGTCTCACTGTATTATGTCTGTACAGCTTCACTTGCAGCTTCATAGCTGCCAAAGATAGGGACTTCCTCTGCCTCACATAACTGTTGCATGTTTTGTCATCAAGTTGCTCTGGCTCTTGAAACTACTCGCATGTTCTCTACCCATCCTTTCACATCAGGTGGAACAGGTTATTTATTGGGGTGCCCATCACATTACTTCTGCAAGCTGAAAGCGCCCATTTCACTTGTTTTTATAAGAAGAAAGTTGCCCATCATCAAATTTCATCAAAGGTTGTCTGTTTAAATGGATACTATGCCAAATCTGAGGAGCACACGTAAGAATAAGCATTGTGTTCATTAACATAGAGGAAACTGCTAACGGACCACTTTTAAGTTTACAATTGTACCTGAACAACTTTCTCGTAAATAGTAAGAAAGGTCTACTCGATTGTTGGGTAGCTCTCGATCACATTAGCAATACACCAGTGAACTGCAGAATTTCAAAAGCAGCTACTTGTAAACACCGACTATTAGCTTTGGAGACATTTAGCAGCTATCTTTAATTGTTGCTGCATTGAAGAGCTAAAATAGATGCTCATGCCAGCGCTATTATGGTTTCATTTGTTATCTGCAATTGTTATATAGCAGTAACTTTTCAACCAAGCACCAAGCCCACAATTAAGGTGACATAAAATGTATTTTATGGCTGTCATTCCCCACAATTACACCACAGTTAGATTTGTTTGCTCCTTGTGTAAAGGTTTGCTGCGCGGATGTTCTGGTTCTGATTGGTTAATTCCCATGGGCTAAAAACAAGGGTACACGCAATATACATTTCCAATAATGATCACTGTTGCAAAATGTAAACAAGGAGCCATTAATTTCAGGCTACATCTTCAGCCGTAGTTACAGAGTGACTGAAGGCCACTGTGGCTCAATTTAAACTGCGGGGAAGTGTCACTATGAATCAGCACAAGCACCCTTTGTATAGTAAATTATCATGACCGATCATTTTTCATACCAGTTCCATTTATGCGATTATAAATCTTTCACAAATGTATATGATGTGCATGGACACAATCAGAGGATTGGAGCCGGAGGGGCATTGGGGGTGTGGAGGGTGGGAGGGGGGAGGAAAGAGAGGGTCATGGCGGCTGGAGGTACTTCGGGGAGGTGGGGGTGTGTGGATTGGGGCCAGAGGGGCATGAGGGCTGGATGGGCGAGTCCAGGAACCAGGGGGGGGAATCAGGGGTCTCTAATCACGGAGAAGTGGGTGAAGCAGGGATGCTGGATCCACCAGATAAGTGTAAGGGCACTTATCGCCTGGATCCAGAAATCCTTGCTTTACTTTAGGTGGTGGCTTCCCCGACGCCCGAGTATCCTGACCAATCAGAGTGAAATTTGTAACGGTGGTTAAATCTGAAGCATGCCAACCTCATTATAATGGGGCTGCATTTTCAGCCCCTACATATGCATACAAGGTGCCACAAAAAAAGATTACATTTTTGTTTAAAATATTTAATTAAATAACAATTTAATTCATTTTAAATAAGTCATGTTTTTTAAACTTATTTCATGTGTTTTTAAAGTGCTCCCCATTCATACTTATGGAAGTGCCCTGCAAACGGAAACCCCATAAGCATGAATGGGGATTCCCTTCTTTTATTGGTTGGGCAAGCCCATGTGATCCCGGGGGTGCCCCCGAGATAGGTGGGCCTCTACCCACGTGTACCAGGAGAGGTCCAGGAGCGCGAGTCTACAAAACGCCAATTTGTAGATTTGTTGCAGGCCAGACACATCCGCGGGCTCCATCCACAATTTCTACCACAATATTTAAATAATCATAGAATGGTTGCTGCACCAAAGGCCCGTCGAGCCCGTGCCGGCTCTCTGCAAGAGTACCTCAGCCAGTCCCACTCCCCCGCCCTTTCCCCATAGCCCTGCAAATGCTTTTCCAGGTACATATCCAATTCCCTTTGAAAGTCACCAATGAATCCTACTCCACCACCCTCTCAGGCAGTGCATTACAGAATCGAACCACTCGCTGCGTAAAAACCTTTACCTCATGTCGCCTTTGGTTCTTCAGACGATCACCTTAAATCTGTGTCCTCTGGTTCTCGACCCTTCTGCCAATGGGAACAGTTTCTCTCTGTCTACTCTGTCTAGATCCCTCATGATTTTGAACTTCTCTGCTCTAAGGAGAACAACCGCAATTTCTCCAGTCTGTCCACGTAACTGATGTCCCTAATCCCTCCAAACTATTCTTGTAAATCTTTTCTGCTCCCTCTCTAAGGCCTTCACATCCTTCCTAAAGTGCGGGGCCCAGAATTGGGCACAATACTCCAGTCGGGGCCGAACCCGTGTTTTATGCAGGTTCATCATAACGTCCTAGCTCTTGTACTCTATGCCTCTATTTATAAAGCCCAGAATCCCATATGTTTTTTAATCGGTTTCTCAACCTGCAAATTTTGAAATTGTACCCTGTACACCCAAGTCCAAGTCATTAATATATATCAAGAAAAGCAGTGCTCCCATTACCGACCCCTGGGGAACACCACTGTATACCTTCCTCCAGTCCGATAAACAACCATTCACCACTACTCTTTGTTTCCTGTCACTAAGCCAATTCCGTATCCATGCTGCCACTGTCCCTTTTATTCCATGGGCTTCAACTTTGCTGGCAAGCCTATTATGTGGCACTTTATCAAAAGCCTTATGGAAATCTATGTACACCACATCAACCACATTACCCTCATTTTGATGAGGTAACCTCCTCTGTTACCTCATCAAAAAACTCAATCAGGTTAGTTAAACATGATTTGCCTTTAACAAATCCGTGCTGGCTTTCTTTAATTAATCCATACTTGGCCAAGTGACTGTTAATTTTGTCCCGGATTATCATTTCTATAAGCTTTCCCACCAAGGTTGAATTGAGTGACCTGTAGTTGCTTTGTTTATCCTTACACACTCTTTTGAACAATGGTGTAACATTTGTAATTCTCCAATACTCTGGCACCAACCCTGTCTACTTTAACTACAGCCAGCCTTTCCAGTATCTCCTCTTTATCAATTTTTATCCTATCCCTGGTAAAGACAGATGCAAAGTCCTCATTTAGTACCTCAGCCATACCCTCTGCCTCCATGCGTAGGTCTCCTTTTTGGGCCCTAATCGTCCCCACTCCTCCGCTTATTGTCCATTTACTATTTACATGCCGATAGAAGCTTTTTGAATTCCCTTTTATGTCAGCTACTGATCTATTTTCATACTCTATCTTTGCCCTTCTTATTTCCTTCTTCACTTCCCCTCCCAACTTTCTATAACAACCTGGTTCTCACTTGTATTTCCAACCTGATATCTGTCAAATATTCCCCTTTTCTGCTTCATCTTACTCTCTATCTCTTTCATCATCGAGGGAGCTCTGACTTTGGTTACCCTACCTTTCCCCCTCGGGGGAATGTACCTCGACTGCACCCAAACCATCTCCTCTTTAAAGGCAGCACACTGTTCGATTACAGTTTTGCCTGCCAATCTTTGGTACCAATTTGCCCGGGCCAGATCCATCCTCAACCCACTGAAATTGGCCTTCCTCCAATTAAACACTGTTACTCTCGATTGCTCCCTGTCCTTTTCCATAGCTAATCTATACCTTTTAATACTATGATCACTGTTCCCTATATGTTCATCTACTGACACTTGCTCCACTTGACCCACTGCATTCCCCAGAACCAGCAATGCCTCCTTCCTCAGTGGAAAAATACTAATCAAGAAAGTTCTCTTTGAACACACTTGAGAAATTCTTCCCCCTCTGCCCTTTACACAATTACTATCCCAGTCTCTATTAGGATGGTTGAAGTCCCCCATTTTCACTACTCTATAGTTATTGTGCATCTCTGTAATTTCCCTGCAAATTTACTCCTCTATATCCTTTCCACTAGTTGGTGGCCTGTAGAATATATCTAGAGGTGTAATGACATCGCTATTGCTTCTCAACTCTAACCAAATAGATTCTGTCCTTGACCCCTCTAGGACATCCTCTCTCTCCAGGACTGTAACATTCTCCTTAATCAATACTGCCCCCCCACCTCCTTTCTTTTTTTCCCTATCTTTCCTGAACACCTTATATCCAGGAATATTTTGTTCCCAATCCTGCCTTTTTGAGCCAGGTCTCAGTTATTGCAACAACATTATATTCCCATGTGGCTATTTGTGCCTGCAGCTCACCAACCTTGTTTACTACGCGTTGTGTGTTGACATACATTCACTGTAAACCTATCTTAGGCCATCCTGTGTTCTCTCTTAGTCTGACCCCACTTAATACCAGACCATTTCTTACTCGAGTGCTATCGCTCCCAATCCTTTGTGTACCCCATGCTTCTCCTTTCGAATGCTAATCCTGGTGCTCACCCTTCTGCCAAATTAGTTTAAACCTTCCCCCACAGAACTAGCAACCGCATCCCTCCCACCCCACCCCACAAGGATATTGGTCCCGGGATCTGTTGAGGTGCAAACTGTCAGATCCCACCTGTCCCAGAATTGACCCTAATGTCCCAGGAATCTAAAGCCTGCCCTCCTGCACCAACTCTCCAGCCACATATTCATCTGCTCTATCCTCTTATTTCGATACTCACTAGCTCGTGGCACCGGGAGTAATCCAGACAATACTATCTTTGAAGTCCTGCTTTGTAATCTCTTTCCTAGCTCTCTAAAATCTCCCTGAAGGACCTCATCCCTCTTTCTACCTATGTTGTTGATACCGATATGGACCACAACTTGTGGCTGTTCATCCTCCCCCTTCAGAATGTTCTGCAGCAGCTCAGTGACATCCTTGACCCTGGCTCCAGGGAGGCAACATATCATCCTGGAATCATATATGAGGCCGCAGAAATGCCTGTCTAACTACTGAGTCCCCTATCACTATTGCTGTGATATTTCCAGAGAGCTCACAGCACACACAGTCTTAAGATGGCAGAATCTTCCAGAGTCACCAGTCAGATGACCTGGCCTCGTTATTATAAACAGCACTGGCTGCAGTGCCCCAGGAGTCCACAGGGTGAAGCTACAGACATTAGACTTCTCCCTCCTTAATGAAGAAGTTAATTATAACAAACAATCATACATAACTTGCATGCTTATACATAACAAAGGATATGGACTTATTTTGCCATATTTACAAATCAAGCTTAATCACTTGTTTTCTGTTTCGAAGAAGATACCTTCGCTCTCGAACAGAACCTTCCAAAGATGGTGTCGAATTTAAACTCATTCGAGGCTGATCCTGAGGAAAGTTTTCCTCCAAGGAATGCCCTTGATTTACAGTTGTACTCTCTCTAACTTCAGACTGTTTTGTTTTCCTAACTCGGACTCAGACTTAAACTTTGATTTTCTCTTAGATTTGTTTCCAGTACATTGGATTTAGGATTTGCGACTGGTGTATCAAAACTATCTGATGAGTCAGAAATAATTGAATCATTCCCACCTTCAACTACTCTCACGTCTGTAGGTAAAATATGATCAATGTAAACAAACCTAACCTGTCCATGATCAAACACCTTGGCCAAATATGTGCGAGGACCACATATTTTCACGACTCTTCCAAGTAACCATTTTAACCATTTATGGTGATGGTTCTTCACTCTCATTTTCTGATTTAATTTCACACTTCTCTCTTTTACTCTACCTCGATTATGATTTGCTTTCTATCTTAATTGTGTCTCTTCTACGGACTGTGCTAAGTTTGGTTTTAACAACGAGAATCTGGTTCGTGGCTGTCGTTTGAGAAACAACTCTGCTGGCGTTCTACCAGTAGTTGTGTGAGGAGTATTTCGATACGTAATTAGGAAATTAGCCAATTTGTGATCCAATGACAACTGTCGTTTCTTTGGATTTGGATTCAACATCTGTTTGATGAGGGCACGTTTTACAATTTGTACAGTGCGCTCGGCTGCACCATTTGAAGCAGGGTAGTACAGTGGAACCTTGGTATGTTTCACACTATTTTTGCTCATGAACTGTGCAAATCTGAATTAAATTGTCATCCATTATCAGAAATAATTTCTTCTGGGAGGCCAAATGAAGAAAATAATCTTTGCAAAATGTCTAATATTTTATTTGTTATTATTTTCCATATTGGAAACACCTCGAACCACTTCGAATGGCTATCAATCACAATGAACAATTGTTGTCCTTCTAGCTCAGCAAAATCGATATGTAGCCTTTGCCACACTCTGGGAGGCCATTTCCATGGCTGTAATGGTACTGATGGTGGTTGCTTGCTTACCGATTGACATTGTCATACACTGACTCACGATATATTCTATACCTTTATCAAGACATGGCCACCATAAGTAACTGCGTGCAAAATTCTTGGTCAAGCACATTCCCAGGTGCTGGTCATGGAGGTCTCCTAATAATTTGGACCTGAATTTATTTGGTATAACCACTCTTGCACCCCACATGATACAATCTTTATCGACTGATAATTCATTCCTACGCATGAAGAATGGATGTGTATCTTTGTTACATGGTTTGGCCATCCATTTGCAATATAATCATACACCTTTGACATATCTGGGTCATGTTTGGTTGCTCCAGCAATCTCTTCAGCTGTGACTGGCAGTTCATCAATGTATGAAAAATAGGACACTTCTTCCCTAACAGTTGTAACTTGTGATGGAGGAGGCAATCTAGACATTGCATCAGCATTACTGTGATCAGCTGATCATCTGTATTCAATATCACATGTATATGCTGATAAAATCAAAGCCCATCTTTGCATTTGGGCTGCAGCTAATGTTGGAACTGGGGACTTTGGATGGAGGATTGCTGATAGGGGCTTATGGTCTGTAACAATGGTAAACTTATGACCATACATAGAAACATAGAAAATAGGTGCAGGAGCAGGCCATTCAGCCGTTCTAGCCTGCACCGCCATTCAATGAGTTCATGGCTGAACATGAAACTTCAGTACTCCCTTCCTGCTTTCTCGCCATACCCCTTGATCCCCCGAGTAGTAAGGACTTCATCTAACTCCCTTTTGAATATATTTAGTGAATTGGCCTCAACTACTTTCTGTGGTAGAGAATTCCACAGGTTCACCACTCTCTGGGTGAAGAAGTTTCTCCTCATCTCGGTCCTAAATGGCTTACCCCTTATCCTCAGACTGTGACCCCTGGTTCTGGACTTCCCCAACAAGTATTTGTGGAACTTCTTGACCCCAAAAATTGATGCCAGAGCTTCCCTTTCGATTTGCGCATAATTACGCTCACTGGCACTGAGAGTGCGTGAAGCAAAAGCAATTGGTCTCTCCTCCCCAATATGTAATACATGAGAGATCACTGCCCTAACCCCATATGGAGAGGCATCACATGCTAGCTTGATCTCCTTAGATACGTCACAGTGAACTTACATGATGATCTCTACCAATTTGCTTTTACACTCTTTGAATGCTGTATCGCATTCTTCTGACCACTTCCAATGGACCTGTTTTTTCAATAGTTCATTCAGTGGATGTAATACTGTAGCCAAATTTGGTAGGAACTTCCCAGAATAATTCAAAAGACCCAAAAATGATCGAAGTTCAGTGACATTCCTGGGAGTGGATGCATTTCTGAATGCATCCAGCTTTCCCGTGGTTGGATGTAAACCATCCTTGTCTACTCTGTACCCTAAGTACTCCAGTGAGTTTTGAAATAACTCACACTTGCGAGCAGTCACTCGTACTCTGTGCTTCTCTAGCCCTTTGAGGATTTCATTCAATATATTATTATGAATTTGCCTATTTGGTGCTGAAATTAGTATGTCATTTAAATAACATACTACCCCTTCAATACCTTGCAAAATCTGGTTCATCACCCCTTGGAATATGGCAGGGGCGGAAGACACTCCAAACGGTAGTCTATTAAATTGATGTAGGCCTAGATGAGTATTTATAGTCAAACATGACTTGGACTCCTCATCTAGTTCAAGCTGTAAATAAGCATTCATAAGATCCAAATTTGAGAAGATCTGACCACCTGTCAGCGTTGTGAACAAATCTTCTACATTTGGCAATGTATTGGGGACATTACCCTCTAGAACCTGGTTTACGGTTACTTTATAATCACCATACAATCCTTCCTTACCATCAGACTTAGGTACAACAACAATGGGTGCAGCCCAATTACATCGATCTATCTTAAATATAATGTTCTCAGTCTCTAGTCTTTTGAGATCTTGCTCAACTTTCTCCTTGAGTGCATATGGTATGGAACGTGGCTTGCAGTAAACCGATCTAGCGTCCTTCTGCACCCTGACACTTGCCTTGAAGCCTTGGATCGGACTGCCTGTTTCGCAGAACACCTTCGGATAATTCTTGATGACATCATCCTTTGATGCAAATCTCATTGCAACACGGAAAATCTCACTCCAATCCAGCTTCAGTGATCCCAACCAATTTCTTCCTAGTAAGGCAGGCTTGTCTCCTGCCACTACTATTAGAGGCAAGCTCTGAAATTGATCCTTGTATTTCACCGGTACGGTGATGTGACCTACCACAGGAATGTTCTCTCCAAAGTAGCCTCGCAGCTCTATCTTGGATTTCTCCAATGGGAAATCACACAATTTGTCGAGATATAGCGACTCCGGTACTACACTCACGGATGCACCACTGTCGATTTCCATGAGTATCTTGATTCCTGCAACATCTCTGTGGAGTATGATACTTTTCGAATGGCTGTCAGTTAACCTCGTGCTCCTGATGATGTTTAGCTCTAACATCTCCTCGTCCTGTTGTTTTTCTTCCACGCTATGTAGTCTCTGGGGATTTCTACTCATAGTTTTGAAAGCCGGTTTACCCTTCAGTCGGCATGCCTTCACAAGATGCCCAGTTTTCCTTCAAATATGGACAACTTTGAGCAATGTTTTGTCCCAGGCACCGATAGTAGGACTTCAATGTTCTGTTACCTTGGCCAGTTTCTGAGACTTTGGAGCCCAACTGCCTTTTACTTTTAACTTGCAGGCGATTCATCTTGGTTGTCTGATGACTGAAAATAGTCTGAAACTTTCGGGAATATTGGTAGGCCATGCTCATTGACAGTGCTGTCTGACAAGCTAAATCAAAAGTCAAGTTAGGCGTTGTCAATAACTTTCTTCTGATCGCATCATTTTTCATCTCACAAACAAAGCGGTCACGCAATGCTCGATCCTGAAAGTTTCCGAAATTACAGTGAATAGATAGCTTTTTTAAAGCTACAATGTGCTCACTGATATTTTCTTCGGTTAACTGATCTCGTATTCCGAAACGATAACTTTCAACAATTTTCAAGGGCTTGGGTCTACTGAAGAGTTGTGTCCTTTGACTTGTCAGGAACAAGCACATTTTTCAAGGTTTCATAAACCTCGGGCCCTGCTTCAGTTAAGAAAATAGCCCTTTGTTGTTCTACCACCACCCGGTTATGGTTTTCATTATCGGGGACTTTGATGATATTATTTGCGGTGAAAAACATTTCTAGCCGCTTCACATATGCTCTGAAACTTTCACGGTCACGTTGAAATTACCCCAAACGCCCTATTACCCCCATAGGCATGGCCATCTAGATTCTGGCAGTTCAAACACGTGTGCTTGTAATTTACCTCAGATTTGTAGCTATTAATCAAAACAGAGAAGGTCTCAAAATCTCTCTGACGGCTGGCTGAATGCTCCACCAACAAAAATTGCAGCTTTTTTTTATCTGCTTAATTCCATCTTCGCCGTCATTGTGATATTTCCAGAGAGCTCACGGCACACACAGCCTTAAGATGGCAGAATCTTCCAGAAGTCACCAATCAGGTGACCTGGCCTCTTTATTATAAACAGCACTGGCTGCAGTGCCCCAAGAGTCCACAGGATGGAGCTACAGACATTACAATTGCTTTACCAATCTCCCTCCTCCCCCTCCCCCCGTACAGCTGAGCCACCCCTGATGCCCTGGACTTGACTCGAGCTGTACTCCCCAGAGAAACCATCGCCCTCAGCAGTACCAGTTAGAGAGTGAGAAGCACTCGGGGGATTCCTGCACTACCTGTCTGGTCTTCATTGTCTGTCTGGCGGTTGACCATTCCCTCTCTGCTTGTACACTCTTACACTGCGGGGTGACCACCTCTTGAAAAGTACTAACCATGTAGCTGTCAGCCTCACGGATGCACCGCAGTGATGCCAGCTGCTGCTCAGGCTCCGAAACCCAAAGCTTGAGCTCCTCCAGCTGATGACACTTCCTGCACATGGCTGTCCAGGACACAGGAAGCATCCTGGAGTTCCCACATGGCACAAGATGTGCATTCGACGGGACTGAGGTGCCCTGCCATGCCTGTATTAACTAACTTAACAGAACTAAACTCAAGATTGAAAAAAAAAACCATCATCAGCTACTCACCAATCAGCTCCTTCCCTTGTGGGGACGTCACTCTATGATTTTTCACCTCGCTCCCTGCCACTCGCGGTCCCCCTCCGTACTCTAGTGCCTACCTTTATCTCCGGCCACTTCTCTTGCTGTCCCACAGGTCTGCTCTTGGGCTAATTAACTTGGGGAGTCCTTGGGTTCTGTGGCTCTACTCCTCCTTTTCAGTTAGATGTCTCAACCGTCTTCCTCCTCTCCAGCAATTCCGCTCTCACCAAATTCTGCCCCCTCCCCTGCCCCTCCCCCCCACCAGCCCCAGCCCTCCCAGAACCCACCCCCCATCCCGCCTCCGTTAAAACCGAAAGTGGGCGGGTTGTGATTCATTTTTTGAACACTTTAACCTCCCAGCTGACCCCAACCCACCCATTTTTGGGGGGTTAAAATTCTCCGCAGTATCATTGCAAGCAGAAGGACAAGGAATTAAGTTTCAATAAAAATCAAGTCAAAATCGTAAAATGAAATACATACAAGATCAGTAATGAAAGGAAAGAAAATAACTGAAATAATAACTGTTTTAATGGAGACAAAAGCTGGTCCACTCCTCAATGGATTCAAATACTTCAGAACAGAAAGTGACTCTTTTTGTAAATTTCTGCTGCAGGCATTGCGACCTACGGCTCTGTATTATTTTGCTAAAACGATATCATTTCCTGTTGCAAAGCCGGCTGCCTTGTTAATCTTTGTCTGTTACATTTGAGCTATTTTTCCCGTCAACATTTTTGACAAAATCCTTTCAGTTCTTGCGGCTGACTATCAGCAGTCAATCAATTAATAATATGGCAAAGCCTTTTGCCAAGACCTGTCAGAAAGGTTATTGCACACAACAGCGACTTAAGATACATTTGCATTTTTGTCAAAATATAAATCTTTTGTTGTGCAGATTTTGACATTGTGGCCACGAGCATGTGAGTGCTGTAGATGTACCTAGAATCGCAGAGAAATTAGATTGAGAACTGGAACACAGGAAAACCCATTAATCTGCTTTTAACTGACAAAATTTGCAGCGCAGAGCTAACTGTGATAGACTCACTGCAAAATATGCAATATCTTTCATTATCAATAACGCCTACAGCCTACAGTACATGGACAACTATAATAATTTAGTGAAGATCTCTGTTTTTTTTAAAGTCTTCAATCATACCCTTAGATCATGATGCTTAAAGATGCAGTGGTCAATTTGAGGTATTAAAACACATTTTTTTTGTTCTCCATTAATTAATGTAAAACTCAATAAGAAATGGAAGCTACTCATTACTGACCCCACTCAGCACAAATCCAGTTAAGTGCTCATCCAAATAATTAAAAACATTTCCTGATGTTTCAAATTCATTGTCCAAGTGTATATCGCTGAACTTTTCAATCCAAATGCAGTAACCAAACGTCCAGATTATTGAAATGATCCTGAGAGCAGAGTACTGCTCCAATGCTCACAGCTTGTCGTCATTTAAAAGTTATTCAGCATTACACCTGGAGGAATGTATAGTTTTTCTCTATAGTACTCAACGATCATCCATTTTGTATTGTATTCAGCAATCATCACCATAAAACAAAATTGCTGCATCAGTTTGACAAGAGCTCTCACAATGTTATTTATTAATATCAGGATGTATTATATCCTGATAAGATATTATTCCTGTTAACTAATCTGGTTCTACTCCTGTTCTTGCACTATAACATGCTTAAAAATTCACCAACCTTGTGCCTGGTTTTTGGCAAAAAACGTTACGGATGTAAATTTGGAGAAGTCTTGTGGCGGCGTTTTTCAAATACCGCTGGAGAGAGGAGCGCCGCTGTGCTGGCCTCAAAATATCACTTTCACCAAAAATTTAGCTCTGAGCGCACCCGTATTTAGGGCGAAAAAAACCACCAAGGTAAAAGCTGTGTTGCAGCCCTTGGATCAGCGGTAAGTATGAAGACCTGAAAAAAAAGTGAAAGTTTTAATTTTTAATTCTTTTGCAGCAATTCGCTAGTTAAGTGTCTTGTGAATGTTTTGTGATTTTTTAATATTTTGCTATTTATTTTTTGGTGTTTTCCCCCCTCCCTTGGCCCAACGCGCAGTGGTATCGGCCTCGGAGTAAAGTTGCAGAAAAGTTGTGGTTTGCGCCACAAATCCTCGTGCAACGCCGATTTTTACCGCTGCGCAAATTAAAGCTCGAATTTACCACCTCATAGCGATAGCGTTGCCATAATGGTAGTTTGGGCGAAAAAATACAATTATTGCTGAGAAACAAATTTCTAGCCCTATTTACACTCTATCTTGCAGTTATATATCAAGGAAATACTGGTAAAACTCAGCAATGATAATTAGGTTGCAGAAAAATTTATACTGGAAAACAGAAAACACAGTTGTATTGGTAAACTCAAGACGTTTGTTTAATTCTATAGAATAAAAATAAATAACTTTGGGGAGTTTTCAAAGCTTAAGTGTGATCTTCATCATTAAATTGTTCGAGCTACATCCTTACAGTTTACAACTTTCAATCATGCTCATCTATTCATCATAGGCAGGTTAAGAAAGAAAGATTTAGATTTATATAGTGCCTTTCACGACCACCGGATGTCTCAAAGCGCTTGACAGCCAATGAAGTACTTTTGGAGTGTAGTCACTGCTGCAATGTAGGAAAGGGGATAAAGGAAGATTTAACAGCACTGTTGAGAATTATAAAATGATTTGATAGAGTAGATAGGGAAAACTTGTTTCCATTAGCAGGAGGATCTGGGTTTAGGATCAATGGCAAAGCAATGAGAAGAAATAATTTTACACTGTGAGTGGTTATGATCGGGAATGCACAATCTGAAAGGGTGGTGGAAGCAGATTCAGTAGTAACTTTCAAAAGAGAATTGGATATGTCATGTATCCTACATGGTTACTGCTTGTACTATTATAAGGTGTGCCACCAGAGGCCACTGCACTGGGAGACTTGTAGGTTACCTGTACAGGTGTGCCAAGCCGAGTATAAAATTCAGGCCAACAGGTGTGATCCTCACTCTGGAGTTACATTAAATGGACTAAGGTCACTACAGTTAAAGTACAACACATTGTCTCATGGAATCATTATCAGAGCATCTGAAGATGCAACAATTGGCAATGAGATTACAGACCTTCATGCGAAAATGGCTAACTTTGGTCAGTTGCAGCAGTTCGCTGATGGGGATGAAAGTGACGCCTTTGTGGAGAGGCTTGACCATTTCTTCACAGCAAACGACCTGGCAGGTGACAATCTGGCCACACCGGCTGATAAGCGAAGAGTTATCCTGCTAACCAATTGTGGGCCCACCGTCTATGGCCTCATCAGGGACTTGCTGGCACCAGCGAAGACAACGACCAAGACGTACGAGGAGCTTGTAACGCTGATCCAAGAACAACTCAAGCCCAAAGAGAGCATCCTCACAGCCAGACACCGGTTTTATACACACTGACGGCCCGAAGGTCAGGAAATCGCGAAATTTGCTGCAGACCTCAGGAGGCTGGTGGCACCTTGTGATTTCGGTGACCACCTCACCGAAGCACTGCGGGATATCTTTGTCATTGGAATCGGCCATGAAGGCCTTCTTCATAAGCTACTATCTGCGGATATCACAGTCACACTGCAGAAGGCTATCACCATGAGCCAAACATTCATGACCTCGACCTGCGGCTCGAGGCGGATGACTCATCCCCGCGACTCAAACCCGGCAAGTACCGTGCACAGAGTGGCACCTTTTAGAGGCTGGACTATAAAACGTGAATCTTCTCAGGGGAGAAAGAACAGGCCCCTGAGTCCCTTAACTCAGAGTCCGCTGAGGGGTCTAACCGAGTAGCTCCATGCTGGCGTTGCGGAGGGAATCACAGGGCTCACTAGTGTCGTTTTAAAGACTATGTGTGCAAAGGCAGCAACATAAAGGCCACCTCCAGCGAATGTGTAAAGAAATATGACTCACAGTGTTGATGAAGAGTCTGCAGATGGCCATGAATCCAGAGCGGATTATGAAGCGATAGTCAGAGATGCAGCTCAGCCCCACGATGAGGTATGTTCACCTGCACCACCGAATGTTCCCCGTTGAGGATGGAAGTGGACACGGGGGCGAGTCAGTCAGTAATGAATGAAGAATGAGGCTATGGGACAATCAGGCTGAACGACCCAAGTTGGTCCCGGTTCAGACAAAGCTGCGCACCTACACCGATGAACTTATCCCAGTCGTTGGTAGTGCAAATGTAAAGGTACTCCATGATGGCGCGGTGCACAAGTTACCCCTGTGGATTGTTGCAGGTGATGGACCAATGCTACTCGGAAGAAGGTGGATGGAGAAGATCCATTGGAGCTGGGAAGATTTCATCCCTCCAGCGATCGACGTCCTTCGTGCTCAGAGGCACAGCAAGCCCTCACCTGAGGGTGTACCCGGCCCCAGAGAGCAGACCAGCACAGCACCCGAGGCACAGACTGCTCAGCACGACTACATGGAGATGATCCAGCTGAGGCAACCTGAACGCGCCTTTCGGGCTCCAGTGGCAGACTCCGGAGGAAGAAAATCGGATCCAGAGGCAACTTCCCAGCTTCGGTGGAAGAACCCGGGGAGAAGAGGATCACCGCAGTCAACATCGTGGATGGAAGAAAGATGGCGCCCAAACCACGAGGTGAAACGCTGAAGACAAAGATGGCGGCGGCCAGACCACGAGATGCAGCGCTGATGGAGCAACACGTGACACCAAACGGAGAAGAGGATTGGGGTAAAGATAGCAAGGCTCTCTTAAAGGAGGCCTGCAACTCACCACACTTAAAGGGATAGCTCCACACTCTCAATCAATGTAATAGCAACTGTGAGTTAGATGTAAAATGTGTAACTGATGATCAGAGTTGGGTACATGCAATAAGCAAGGAAAAGTCACGCGATTGCAATCGGAGCTACAGGTTATTTATCATGAGCAATTAAACATTGTGCGATGTAGGATTTCAACTGCATGCAGCCGATACAGCGGGCAGACATCCATCAGGAGCACACAGGTCCAGCGAGCTACCCAATGCTGTGGCCTGTATCCCTGGGCCCAGAGTGATGCACCATGCAGTGTGGCCACAAGTAGCTAATACACACGAGCTGCAGAGCAAGCGATCTCAGGAGGGCAACGGCACCGGTATCGATACCCTGCCCCTGACCGGCTCCACCTCCCAGACACCCGGTGGCATCAACCGCCACGAGCCTGAAAGAGAAAACTGAGCTAAGGCGCAGCCCCCAGACCCTATCGCCACCAAGGCCACACCCAGGAATTAAGGGTCACCCGCAACAGTTCTCCCAAATGGGACTGGGACCAGCCAGGATCCCAAACCAAATAACGCCCAGGCAAGCGAGTCAGCAGTTCCCTGTGCACTGCTAAACGACTGCTCCTCAGGGAACAGCAGCGATCCGGGGCACAAGGAGAGGACAGGGAGGTCACAGGCATCTGTGAACCTGCCCGACGTTAGGAGCAACGGCAAAAGTCCCGAGAGCAGGCAACTTGAGCCAACCGGGTTCCCACTGCCAGCACCGGGCACCGCGCCACCACCAGACTACCGGGACACCATTTGGCAGTTCTGGCACTAGTTTGTCCTCACGCACCGGTGCTGACCCCAGCACTGACTCCAAATATATTCCAAGTATGTACCTCACCATTCAAATGTACTTGCCTCTCTACGGTACCACGAATGTAATACTGTAAATGCACATTTTTTTTTGGACTTGAATGTATATGAAAGTAATGAGCCAACGGCACAATCTGTATGTGGAGGGGGCGGGAAAAGAATGGAGTGGTCATGGACGCACAAACAGAAACCACCAGCACCTTTACTGCCAACGAAACACCATCTACTCACCCAAGATGGAAACGACCCTCCAAGGGTCAACCAGATAGAGCTAAGCCCAGAGCACAGTCAAGGAAAGGCGATTTGCACTAAGGACTTGGGGGAGAGTGATGTCATGTATCCTGCATGGTTACTGCTTGTACTATTACAAGGTGTGCCATCAGAGGGCACTGCAGTGGAAGACTTGTAGGTTACCTGTACAGGTGTGCCAGGCCTAGTGTAAAAGGCAGGCCACCAGGTGTGATCCTCACTCTGAAGTTACATTAAATGGACTAAGGTCACTACAGTTCAAGTACAACACATTGTCTAAGTGGAGTCATTATTCGAGCATCTGAAGATATAACATGATATATACTTGAAAAGTAAACATTTATATGGCAATGGGGAAGGACGGGGGGGAGTGGGACTAATTGGATAGCTCTTTCAAAGAGCAGCAGCTTCAAGAGCACAATAGGCCATGCTCGAAGATTTTAGGATTCGAAGACGGTAATTTAACTCGTTCATCCATTTATTAATCTATTTTAGCATAATAGCATTGTGCACAATCCTATGATTGATTTAGTGCAGGGTTGCATCAAGTGTACATTCTTCTTATGAGTCAATATTTTTATACAGTGATTAAAAATTCAAGTGCAGCCGCCTTTCTTTTTCCAAATCTGCTTTATATTAATACTGAGTATTTTTCACTCGCTTTAGTAAACAGAAGAAATATATCCAAGTATGTCGAGCTCATTCTTTACATGACAATTAAACAGTGCTTTCTTTAAAAAATATCGAAAAGGGTTTCTCCCTCTCTGGATGACAAATATTCATTCTTTTTTGGGGTAGCTTCAATCAAAGAGTGAGAAACCCATACTGTAGATAGTGATTTGACTGGTTTTCACGTTTGGTGCCCTTTGTCAGGAACTCGTTATTGAAAAAGAGCATGGAGCAACGGTAGAGTTCTTCCGACTCTGGCTGGTTCATATCTGATCAAAGGTGGGGACCACTGTACAGCTTAAAACTAAACAAAAGGTATTTGAAATCCAGAGAAGTATTGAGTAAAATAATGCACCAGATTTACTGTAACACAGAAGTTAAATGTCAGGCAGGTGTTTATATAACAAAAAATTCAAGTTCATTCCAGGTCTTTTCTTTACAGTGTTCTTTCACCTGTCAGTTCTATTTTCATTTCAACAGTATCCTTCAGACTGTTTCAGTTTGATTTCCTCTTCTGCTGCTGATATGTACAGATTTGCCTATGGAGAGCCATATTATACTGCTACAGAGTCCGTCATTCTATTTGTATACCAGCTTTATGGATTGCAGTAATAAAACAAACATAGATTCCATGTAGGCTGCAATGGTGTGTAACTAAGTCGTACAGAGGATCTCAGGTTTGATTCCTGCTACATGCGGAGTTACTTGATCAGTCTGCATAGCAGTGGGGATGCCAAAGTTGCTGTCGGAACTCATAAGAACACAAGAAATAGGAGCAGGAGTCGGCCACCTGGCCCCTCGAGCCTGCTCTGCCATTCAATAAGTTCATGGCTGATCTGATCTTGGCCTCAACACCACTTCCCCGCCCGTTCCCCATAACTCTCGACTCCCTTATCTTTCAAACATCTGTCTATCTCCACCTTAAATATATTCAGTGATCCAGCCTCTACAGCTCTCAGGGTAGAGAATTCCAAAGATTCACGACCCTCAGAGGGAAGAAATGCCTTCTCATTTCCTTTTTAAATGGCCGAACCCTTATTCTGAAACTATGCCCCCTCGTTCTAGATTCCTCGAGGGGGAACTCACACCAGCAATGGAAAAATCAACTGTCCTTTCTACTCCTGATCACTATCTAGAGAACCCTGTGGAAGTTATGCATACATAGAAGCTGGATTATGACATGTCCAACTTCAGCTGTGATTCCTCACATGATCGAGCAGACAACTGACAATGTGTGAACACATGAAGAATCGCCACCTGTGCAAGATAACAGCACAGCAGAATTCTATCCAATATTTTAGGATGAGGAGGGGAGAAAATTATTGAAAAACATTGACAAAGGGTTTAAAAACAAAGTCTGATTAGAGAGTGTTATTTTTAAACCAGGTGAAGTTGTCTGCACTGTGCTCCTTAAATCATAGGAACATAAGAATTAGGAGAAGGAGAAGGCCATATGGCCCCTCCAGCCTATTCATTAATTCATGGCTGATCTTCGACCTCAACTCCACTTTCCCACCCGATCCCCATATCCCCGAGAGTCCAAAAATCTCTCATCCTTAATTGCGCAATGATTCATCATCCACAGCCCTTTGGGGTAAAGAATTCCATGGATTCACAACCCTCTGAGTGAAGAAATTACTCTTTATCTTTTGCAACCTTTTTAATATTTGCAACCTATTAAAAATAAAGACAATTTAACTCGTTCACATTTTTGTAGTTCATTTCTTTTAACAGTTATTTAGATTCGTACTTTTGCAGAGCATTTTATTCACTCAAACATTTTATTCAACAACAACAACTTATATTTATATCGTGAAGAAAATTGATAACGGGGTTAAAAACTTGAATTTATTCATTGGTTTGCTCGGCACTGAAAAGCAAAGGAAAGAAAGGAGATGAGTAAAAGTGGAGGGCAGAGAAACCCAAGGCAAAAAACAAAAAGGGCCACTGTATAGCAAAATTCTAAAGGGTCAAAGTGTAATAAAAAGGCAAGCCTGAAAGCTCGGTGCCTCAATGCGAGGAGTATTCGGAACACAGGAGAGGGCTCTGAGCTAGTTAGAATGGGTGAGAACTCAGATGAACAGGATCCCAAGAAAGAATGCAAAAGGCAGGAGGCAACAGAGCAGAGTAGCACTGGGGTAAGTGTAAACCACAAGGTGATAGGAAGGGACAATATGTATGAATATAAAGGGGCTGCAGGAGGGGTCAAAACTAAAAATCATGATTTAAAAACTAGTATTAAAACACTCTACCTAAACGCACGCAGCATTCGAAATAAAGTAAATGTGTTGACGGCACAAATCATCACAAATGGGTATGATTTGGTGGCCATTACAGAAAAGTGGTTGCAGGGTGGCCAAGACTGGGAATTAAACATACAGGGGTATCTGACAATTTGTAAAAATAGACAAGAAGGGAAAGGAGGTGGGATAGCTCTGTTAATAAAGGATGATATCAGGGCAGTTGTGAGAGATGATATTGGCTCTAATGAACAAAATGTTGGATCACTGTGGGTGAAGATTAGAGATAGTAGGGGGAAAAAGTCACTGGTGGGCGTAGTTTATAGGCCCCCAAATAATAACTTCATGGTGGCGCGGACAATAATCAAGGGAATAATGGAGGCATGTGAAAAAGGAACGGCAGTAATCATGGGGGATTTTAACCTACATATTGATTGGTCAAATCAAATCGCACGGGGTAGCCTGGAGGAGGAATTCATAGAATGCCTATGGGATTGTTTCTTAGAACAGTATGTTACGGAACCTACAAAGGAGCAAGCTATCTTAGATCTGGTCCTGTGTAATGAGACAGGAATAATAAACGATCTCCTAGTAAAAGATCCTCTCGGAATGAGTGATCACAGTATGGTTGAATTTGTAATAAAGATTGAGGGTGAGGAAGTAGTGTCTCAAACGAGCGTACTATGCTTAAACAAAGGGGACTACAGTGGGATGAGGGCAGAGTTGGCTAAAGTAGACTGGGAACATAGACTAAACGGTGGCACAATTGAGGAACAGTGGAGGACTTTTAAGGAGCTCTTTCATCGTGCTCAACAAAAATATATTCCAGTGAGAAAGAAGGGTGATAAGAGAAGGGATAACCAGCCGTGGATAACCAAGGAAATAAAGGAGAGTATCAAATTAAAAACCAAAGCGTATAAGGTGGCCAAGGTTAGTGGGAAACTAGAAGATTGGGAGAATTTTAAACGACAGCAAAGAATGACTAAGAAAGCAATAAAGAAAGGAAAGATAGATTACGAAAGTAAACTTGCGCAAAACATAAAAACAGATAGTAAAAGCTTTTACAGATATATAAAACAGAAAAGAGTGACTAAAGTAAATGTTGGTCCCTTAGAAGATGAGAAGGGGGATTTAATAATGGGAAATGTGGAAATGGCTGAGACCTTAAACAATTATTTTGCTTCGGTCTTCACAGTGGAAAACACAAAAACCATGCCAAAAATTGCTGGTCACAGGAATGTGGGAAAGGAGGACCTTGAGACAATCACTATCACTAGGAAGGTAGTGCTGGACAGGCTAATGGGACTCAAGGTAGACAAGTCCCCTGGTCCTGATGAAATGCATCCCAGGGTATTAAAAGAGATGGCGGAAGTTATTGCAGATGCATTCGTTATAATCTACCAAAATTCTCTGGACTCTGGGGAGGTACCAACGGATTGGAAAGCAGCTAATGTAATGCCTCTGTTTAAAAAAAGGGGCAGACAGAAGTCAGGTAACTATAGGCCGGTTAAGTTTAACATCTGTAGTGGGGAAAATGCTTGAAGCTATCATTAAGGAAGAAATAGCGGGACACCTAGATAGGAATAGTGCAATCAAGCAGACGCAGCATGGATTCATGAAGGGGAAATCATGTTTAACTAACTTACTGGAAGTCTTTGAGGATATATCGAGCATGGTGGATAGAGGTGCACCGATGGATGTGGTGTATTTAGATTTTCAAAAGGCATTCGATAAGGTGCCACGCAAAAGGTTACTGCAGAAGATAAAGGTACGCGGAGTCAGAGGAAATGTATTAGCATGGATAGAGAATTGGCTGGCTAACAGAAAGCAGAGGGTGGGGATAAATGGGTCCTTTTCGGGTTGGAAATCGGTGGTTAGTGGTGTGCCACAGGGATCGGTGCTGGGACCACAACTGTTTACAATATACATAGATGACCTGGAAGAGGGGACAGAGTGTAGTATAACAAAATTTGCAGATGACACAAAGATTAATGGGAAAGCGGGTTGTGTAGAGGACACAGAGAGGCTGCAAAGAGAATTAGATAGGTTAAGCGAATGGGCTAAGGTTTGGCAGATGGAATACAATGTCGGAAAGTGTGAGGTCATCCACATTGGAAAAAAAAACAGTAAAAGGGAATATTATTTGAATGGGGAGAAATTACAACATGCTGCGGTGCAGAGGGACCTGGGGGTCCTTGTGCATGAATCTCAAAAAGTTAGTTTGCAGGTGCAGCAGGTAATCAGGAAGGCGAATGGAATGTTAGCCTTCATTGCGAGAGGGATGGAGTACAAAAGCAGGGAGGTCCTGCTGCAACTGCATAGGGTATTGGTGAGGCTGCACCTGGAGTACTGTGTGCAGTTTTGGTCACCTTACTTAAGGAAGGATATACTAGCTTTGGAGGGGGTACACAGACGATTCACTAGGCTGATTCCAGAGATGAGGGGGTTACCTTATGATGATAGATTGAGTAGACTGGGTCTTTACTCGTTGGAGTTCAGAAGGATGAGGGGGGATCTTATTTAAAATAATGAAAGGGATAGACAAGATCGAGGCAGAGAGGTTGTTTCCACTGGTCGGGGAGACTAGAACTAGGGGGCACAGCCTCAAAATACGGGGGAGCCAATTTAAAACCGAGTTGAGAAGGAATTTCTTCTCCCAGAGGGTTGTGAATCTGTGGAATTCTCTGCCCAAGGAAGCAGTTGAGGCTAGCTCATTGAATGTGTTCAAGTCACAGATAGATAGATTTTTAACCAATAAGGGAATTAAGGGTTACGGGGAGCGGGCGGGTAAGTGGAGCTGAGTCCACGGCCAGATCAGCCATGATCTTGTTGAATGGCGGAGCAGGCTCGAGGGGCTAGATGGCCTACTCCTGTTCCTAATTCTTATGTTCTTATGTTAGTGAAATATTTTAGCCTGCATGCATTATCTTACTAATTGACCACGCAAATTGGATGTCAGATTGATGAAATCCAAATGCAATTCTGGCCATATCTCTTGTTCAGAACTGCTGAAAACTGACAGTTTTTTCTCCCTTGAGAAAGCTTACTTGCATAAACTACACTGGCATTGTCACTTTCATAGAGTTCACATCAATTTCAGTTTTGTTCGACTCCTCTCTAAGTAACTCTTAGGAAGAAGCCTGCTCATCTTCCAGTCTGTAACATTAATAATTCAGAAAAGTGTCACACTGATTCATTGAAGTTTGAGATATTAGTGTGGAAATGAAATAGCTGAAGAACAATAAAGGGCCTGTTTTTGCATGTAGCAAGGGGATACTACAAGACAATTCCCTGCAATGGATTTTCTTCCAATTATTTTTTTGTAGGTTCGGGATGGGGTCATGGTCTTCATTGTCCTTCAGTCTGCAGCAAAGGTTGTCAATTTAATTAAGAGATATATAATTGGTCACATTTTATTCTAAATTGACAATTAACTTCTTGTTGTTAGACTTTGAGCACCCCCTTCTCACAAGCTGGTTTTCTAAGACAATTGTGCATTTGAATAAAAGTTAGATCAGACTTCAGAAAATGAGGAACTGAAATCTCTGGAAGACTGATTGAAATGAAGAAACCTTTTCGATTCCACGATGCTGGCTGTTGTGCAGAGAACCAATCAGCTGCTCTGTTGCAATAATTTGATCACTTTGCGATCAGCTGGTTTGCCACCAATCCCATTCTGCTTGGCTTGTTCAATGCTAAGGTGCGCAAGTGTCACATTTTGTTTACCCAGGTTGCACTGCAGAAATAATAGCTTTCATCATTCTGGAATGAAAAAAGTCCAAGAATGATAAAAGAGAGAATATAAGCGAAGGCTGAAAGAGAAAGACTGAGCATATAAGCAAACAGGTCACAAGAACTCAAGTACAAATTCAAACAAGGAATACATCCGTTGCATTGTATTTTGGTGAGGTGAAACCACATGTCATTTATTGACCATGGCCAGCACTGAAGGGTAGGGCGGTGTATTCACACCAATAACCTGAAGATCCGAGACTTTTCCATAGGCTGAGGTATGAGCCAGTGGTCAATGGAAGAATGAAGGTGTATGGAAGAAGATAATACAGCAGACCAGTCCCACTTGCATCACTTGTGGGGGAAAGACTCCATGACCAACATCAATTTTACCTCACTTTCGCCCATGTGAATCCGACCATAAACAGGCCAGCAAACCTGACTGAACTCATCCATTGATTAGCAAGTTATTCTCTGCTGTGTGGAAAAGGCATTAAGGGGAAGTTCCAAACTAACCAGACTTGCAGAATAAATGTGATTCTACACTATATGAGATGGTTAATTACAGGCTTTCCTCCTCCAATTTATCCGGTGGTGGCAGCAGGAATCAAGTGAAACAAGGCGGAACAATTTGCACACAAAATTTCAGCACTTGTACTAATTCTAGTCCTTTCAATGCATACTATGTTGCTCATTCTTGCTTATAATATGTAATACTTTTATTACATTTTTTTATTACAATTTTTCAGTATAAAATGTCACTTCCCAATTGTATGCTCCCTTGCATAAGATTTAACCCTTTTGTAAACCCTTATTTGCATCCTCCATCCTCGTTGCACCTCTGATTTTCATCATGTCTACAGCTTACATTGCTGTTTGTGGGACCTTGCAATGTTCAAATTGGCTGCCATGTTCCCTACATTACATCCATGACTCTAATTCCAAAGTACTTAACTGGATGCAAAGCAATTTGGAATGTCCTGAGGATGTGAATATCGCTATATAAATGTAAGTCATTTCTTTATGTGGTTACTACAGAAGTAATGTCACGGGTCCAAGCACTGATCCTGTGGTACAGCACTCAGCACCACTACCCAGTCTGAAACGAGAGAAAAGATTTTAATTGTTTCTGCCAGGCGCAAAACTGGAAGCTGTGCATTGGTAGCCCATTATACACCCTGCCCCATTTTCCTTTCCATTGATTTAGACTGCATACGAAAACTGCCTGTTTGCTCTGAATACAAGTTCAAAGTTTGGGGAGTGAGCCCAAATTGTAACACGAGTTGCCACAAAGAATGTTATCTTTGGTCTTGAATTAATTGTTCAAAATAATATGCATTATGTTGCATTAAGGGAAACCATACATCACACAGATATGCAATGAGATAAATATGTATTTAGAATAATGTGATTTTTAATTTTGCAAACCCAGTTTATACTTGCACAAGCAAACACAAGCGACCTGTTATTTTTAGTCCCGGTGCTCATTGCTTTCCGTTCTACTTAAACCGAGGCCCCGCCTGCTCTCTCAGGTGGATGTATAAGATCCCATGCCACTATTTCGAAGAAGAGCAGGGGAGTTATCCCCGGTGTCCTGGGGCCAATATTTATCCCTCAATCAACATCACTAAAACAGATTATCTGGCCATTATCACATTGCTGTTTGTGGGAGCTTGCTGTGCGCAAGCTGGTTGCAACGTTTCCCACATTGCAACGGTGCCTGCACTCCAATAGTACTTCATTGGCTGTAAAGCGCTTTGAGATGTCCGGTAGTCGTGAAAGGCGCTATATAAATGCACGTCTTTCTTTCTTTTACTATTTCTTACTTAATTGGGATTTTACTCAATTACTTAGATCGGCAACAATTTTTGTTGAGCTTCATTTCTTCCCTAATTTGCATTTTTAATTTATCTTCTTTTCATGTGTCTAATCTCGTCATGATTTATTGCTTGTAGAATGGAGTAAGTAATGATATTGATTTTCTATCCAGTGTTTTAAACAAAGAAAAAGACAACGGCCATGTGGATTTGAATAAGGTTTTCCTTTCACAAACACCTAACCGATTTATTTGTAATGGTGAATTCTTTAATCGTACAGGATGTGGGAGTTTTGTTATTTTTAAAGCACAATGTTTTGAGTGACACTTTTCTTAATTTTTTAAAACTTTAAAATTGTTGACCAAAATACCTTATTTTAACATATGTGATTTGATGGGAACAGGAAACCAAGAATGACACTGACAGAAAAACATGCAATTTATTGCCCAAATTCTGGAGGAAAAATAGGGATTGCAAAATAACATGATGCAACGCATTTCAAATAAAAATAAGGGTACAATGTCCGATATCTGGAATCCTCGGAACCGAGTCCGTTCCGGTTTTTGGGTTGAAGTCTGAAATTGATTAAAACCTGAAATCCGGCATGGATTGAGTTGAGGATTCTGGATTTCGAGGCTGAAATCGGGAATCCTCGACCGATACTTGCCGGAATTTGGGTTTTGCCTCAAAAATGTCCGGTTTTCGGACAATAATTCCAGATTCCAGACGACTCCATCTGCTATGCGCAAAATGTCCGCTTTTTGGACAATTCCGGTTTTCAGAGTTCCAGATTCGGGATGTTGCACCTGTACTGTAGTAAACTAAGCTCCATCATTGAACACATAGGGCTCAACTTTCCCCAGTGATTTGTGCCGTTTTTTTTGGAGCAGGCCGCTTTTTTTGGCCTAAGTTGAAAAACCACAGTTTCCTCAATCAATTTGCACCAGTGTAGCTCAGTTAGTTACGATTTTTTTTGGTCAGTTTTTTTTTCAGCCAAAGGGGGTGTAACCAGCCACATACGCCAATTCTGGCCATTTCGGGAAGTTTGGCCAGCTGAGAGTTACTCCAGTTCTGATTAGGCCAGCGTATGTGGCCTCTCCAGAAAAACCTTCCCTAGAGTTAAGGAAATCGGCGCAGCAGATGCCCAGACACACTAAAAGAATTGAAAAATACATAGCAGCAACTTACCTCCAGCCTTTCGATTCTTTTCATGTGTTGGGAGCTGGCTGTATGCTTCACTTTGCAGCCTCAGCTCGCATTGTGTCCCTGGTTACCATGGCAGCCTGATCTTTCTGGCGCAGATCAAGGCTCCACCCCCAAAACTAAAGGTCGGGTTAGGCCACGCCAAAATGAAGAAATCCAATGGGCAAACTTGGAATATTTTTTTTTGCCATACTTCGGCCCCCCAAAAAAATCGACCGTAATTCTTCGAGTACGCCAAAAAAATGCTTTGGGGAAAACTGAGCCCATAAAAACTATGGAGCTAACTTAAATTGTTGAGACACGTTGCACTCCATCATTGCTTTTTACTTATTGCAATGCGCCAATAGGAGTACCATTGAATCTAGCAGCTAAATCATAATCCAGCCCAAAGGTTGGTTGTTTGCACTGCAACCGCTGCAAACTGATGCGGCAAAAAAGTGAGCACGAATATTAATTCATCGCAGAAATAATAGTTTGTGAATGTGGTAGCCTGAAATGAATTAGAACAATGGACATTTGAGCCGGAGCTGGATTTGACCATTAGACTTCAGGTTATGTGACACGACTCAACTGGATCGTGTAAAGAAGAAACAAAATAATTGTGGGCATTCAGCAGCAGTTCATGATCGATCATACATTTCTGGATTCTATTTTGTTATGCTGCAGAATTAGCTTAAAAAGTAAGTGAAGTAATTAATTCAGCTTTTAATACAAGATAAAAGTGTTGCATGTTACATTAATGTTTGCCAAATCAATTTGTAAATAATCACATGGCTCCGGTTGGGGTGGAGTGTAAATGTTTCAGTATAAGGCGTGTCACAGTTGTGTGAGGCGGACTGGTTGGGCTGGGTGCTCTTTGCCTTTCCATCATTGTTGATAGGTTTATATGTAACCTTTAGGGCTGCTGACCGAGGGCCGTGCGGCTCTTTGTCGGCCGGCGTGGTAGTTACAAAACTTGAGTTACAAAACTTCATTGCGAGAGGGATGGAGTACAAAAGCAAGGAAGTCCTTCTGCAACTGTACAGGGTATTGGTGAGGCCGCACCTGGAGTACTGTGTGCAATTTTGGTCACCTTACTTAAGGAAGGATATACTGGCTTTGGAGGGGGTACAGAGACGATTCACTAGGCTGATTCCGGAGATGAGTGGGTTACCTTATGATGATAGATTGAGTAGACTGGGTCTTTACTCATTGGAGTTCAGAAGGATGAGGGGTGATCTTATAGAAACATTTAAAATAATGAAAGGGATAGAAAGATAGAGGCAGAGAGGTTGTTTCCACTGGTCGGGGAGACTAGAACTAGGGGGCACAGCCTCAAAATACGGGGGAGCCAATTTAAAACCGAGTTGAGAAGGAATTTCTTCTCCCAGAGGGTTGTGAATCTGTGGAATTCTCTGCCCAAGGAAGCAGTTGAGGCTAGCTCATTGAATGTATTGAAGTCACAGATAGATAGATTTTTAACCAATAAGGGAATTAAGGGTTATGGGGAGCGGGCGGGTAAGTGGAGCTGAGTCCACGGCCAGATCAGCCATGATCTTGTTGAATGGCGGAGCAGGCTCGAGGGGCTAGATGGCCTACTCCTGGTCCTAATTCTTATGTTCTTATGAGTGCTGCATTTAACGGTAAAAATATACAGCGTTGGCTTGATTTGTATCATATCTATTATAAATCAAAAATGTAATTAAGATCCGACAAGAATATTATGTTATTCCCTGATGGTGGTTATTTTTACTAATGTTTTAGCTTTTCTGCCTTGTGGCTTGATACTTCAAGTGAAAACATCACTTCCTCTGGGAACGAAGATAAACGAAGCTAAATTTAAATTCTGAGCTAAAAAATGCATTAGTTACAAATAGATTGTGAATTTTAATTGTAAATAAAATCCCAGAGCAAACGGAGATTTTACCAACATTGCACTGAAAGCAGGCAACACAACATTACAAATCTTAAATAGTGACATCGCACTGCTATTGAAGGTTTGTAATGTTGTGTTGCCTGATGATCTGATTGTTAGTGAGAAGCTGTGAGAGGGGGTCGGAGGACTGGCAACGACGTTGAGGACTGAAATTATTTGCATGGCTAATGCTTGCTCTGGGGGGAGTTCTTCCATTTCAGTGGCGGTCGCAGGCCTGATGCCCATGCATCTCTGAAAATGCTAATATTACAGTAATTACAGCGTAATTGTGCAATGCCAATTTTAGAAATGGTCCTTCTGTATACTATGGATGAGAATGTCTTTCTCAGGGTATCTGCAAAACCAGAAAATCTTGATTTTAACGCTTTATTTGGTACATTTTACAGTATTTTGGCATGCGCAACTATATTATAATATTTATGTTACTTCATGATATGCACGAAAAAAATTATACAATTAAAACGCACAAAATGTGCTCCCCTGTTTACTCAATAATTGTATCTATTGAACAGCCAAGTCAGACAGTCCAGGGAGGCGAGCCAAATCTCCAGCCCACTAGCAGTCCCATCAGCCACCTGTCTTCAACCAGGTGCCAGCCACTCGACTGCACACATCCAAAACCGAAGAGACATCATCAGACTTGGGTACAGGCTTAATACCTCAGCTATTGAGTTACATTTGCTGCTGAGCTTCTCAATTGGATCCTAATTAATAGATCTTGCAGAGCAACTATTCTTGAGACAGAAGAATCACTGTTCCTCGGGGTGAGGAACCAGTCACACTGAGTAAATATTCTTCCTGCAACTGAAGGCATCAACTCTGTTCAAATTTCAGCCAGCTAAGGGTCTTGTAAAGCAATAGTTTGCAGATGGAATATTGGAACTGCACAGTTACTGTTATGTATGCAACCCTATGTAACCAGTATTCTAACGCCACCAGAGGGCATACCTGTTGGAGTCCCAAGGGATCCCAGCATCCCTTGGGAGCACTGTATATAAGCAGGCCTCCCATGCTATACCAACACTCTGGAATTAGAATAAAGGAACGAAGATCACACTTACTCACATCTACAGTACTCAGTTACATTACTGTTGTATGAACATAAGAGTTACTATGTTAAACAGTCAAAGTTCTAACTAACATTCTGCCTGAGATGATGAGAGGAAAAGTGTGTAAACCCTCACATAGAAGCGAGTATTGTATTCATGGTGTAAGGACTTGGCAAACCACTTTGAAGATTCCCCATCTACTTCAATGATAGATTGTTTGAAATTATAAACCATACTTTTAGCAATCTTTTATACAATAAGCATTACTTATACAACTTGTCAAGTACTGACATATAACAATGACTTCAACGAAGATATCAGAAACCAAACTATGAATGGCACAAAGATGCTACTTGGGTAAAAATCTGTGGGAGTTTTTAAAACAATGCTGCCAGCAACTTGTTATTCTTAAATTACAAATACTGTCAGCAAAAAGAAAATACAATCATAAAAACAGGATGGCCGCAACGTTACGTACTTCAGTGTTCCCGGTGTGCGTGTGCGGTCACAATCCCGCTGCTGGCTCCATCCTGCTGTTTAAAATGCGCTTATTAAGCCCGGCCAGCAAGTTACCCGGCAGATTGATGGAGTGGTCCTGGTGACGTCATTCATGACGCGTTTTCAGCCGGGAACTTTGAAGGGACCATGGCCATATTAGATTTGAAGTTTAATCTAACATTGCGCTGTCAGAGCACTACAGCATTGGAATGCTGCAAACATCGACAATCACTGCACAGAGGCAGAGGGCTGGTCCCAGGTTCTCCAATGACTCCCTCCATATGCATTTGAAGGGAGTCAGGGCACGCAGGGAGGTCATCTTCCCTTCCAATGCATGAAGAGACCTCCCCAGGAGACCAAGACAGTCTGGTTGTACATTGCAGAGGAGGTCACAAGCAGGGATCTGGTCAGGAGGACCTGGGTGCAGTCCAGCAAACATTTCAATGATCTCATTAGATCAGGAAACGTTACTACAAAGCCACACTCAACTTCATCCTGCTGTGCCTCTCATCACATCCCCATCACTCTGCCTTCCCTACCCTACTCCTGCACATCCTTACTCACACCAACTTACCTTGCACCTCCAACCATCCCTCTCTCTATCTACATTATCACTTCCCTATCTCACAAGCCACCCCTCACACTCACCCTCGTCCTTGTCCAATCATACCAACTAACAACGCACAGGGGTAGGCACTTGGGTGTTTTATCCAATGTTTGTGTAATGTTTCCGTTAATGTGATGTCAAACATAAAAATCTTTATTTTCAACACTTTCCGTTCTTGGACCGATCTGTGTGCACCTTTGGAAGTGGCTTAGTGAGTTGCAGTGTATAGTGAGATATTACGATACCTCACGTAATGGTGATGAGTGTGAAAGGAATGGCTTGGTCATTGTACGGATGCTTTATGGTGTTGGTGTGGGGTGGTGCTAACCGGCGAAGCATGTGGCAGCCATACGGGTGTACGGCATAAAGTTAACTAAATTTGGCCATGATAAGGCCTCCCGGGCAGCAATGTGCTCGAGTGCTGGTGCCATCCAATCCTGTGCAGCATCAGGTGATTGCGGGGAAGATTGGTGGTGTTGTTGGTGCTGCTGGTGTGCCTGGTGATGCTGGTGTTGGGGCTGGTCTTGGTGCAATTCTGAGGACCAAGGTGAAACGGCACCCATGTTGATGGAATAGATGGAAGGTGAAGTACAGATAACAGAAGCATTCTGTCAATGGTGAAAGAGGTAGGTTTTAAGGAGCGTCTTAAAGGAGGAAAGAGATGTAGAGAGGCGGAGAGGTTTAGGCAGGGAGTTCCAGAGCTTAGGGCCTAGACAACAGAAGGCACGGCCACTAATGGTTGAGTGATTATAATCAGGGATGGTCAAGAGGGCAGAATTAGAGGACCGCAGATATCTCGGGGGGGCGGGGGGGGGGGGCGTGGGAGGTAGCTTGTGGGGCTGAAGGAGATTACAGAGGTCGGGACCGGCGAGGCCATGGAGGGATTTGAAAATAAGGATGAGAATTTTGAAATCGAGGCGTTGCTTAACCGGGAGCCAATGTAGGTCAGCGAACACAGGGGTGTTGGGTGAATGCTACTTAGTGCGAGTTAGGACATGGGCAGTCAAGGTTTGGATCACCTCAAGTTTACATAGGGTAGAATGTGGGAGGCCAGCCAGGAGTGCTTTGCAATAGTCAAGTCTAGAGGTAACAATGGCATGGATGAGGGCTTCAGCAGCGGATGAGCTGAGGCAAGGGCGAACATGGGCAATCTTATGGAGGTGGAAATAGACGGTCTTACTTGTACTCTGGATATGTGGTCGGAAGCTCATTTCACCTGACACCAAGGTTGCAAACAGTCTGGTTCCGCCTCAGACAGAAGTTGGAAGAGGGACAGAGTCAGTGGCTCGGGAACGGAGTTTGTGGCGAGAACCGAAAACAGTATCTTCAGTCTTCCCAATCTTTCATTGGAGAAAATTTCTGCTCATTCCAGAACTGGATGTGGGACAAGCAGTCTGATAATTTAGAGTCTGTGGAGATGTCGGGAGAAGTGGTGGTGAGGTAGTGCTGGGTGTCGACAGCGTACATGTGGAAACTGACCCTGTGTTTTCGGATGATGTCACCAAGGGGCAGCATATAGATGAGAAATAGGAGGGGGCCAAGGACAGATCCTTGGGGGACACCAGAGGTAACGATGCGGGGGCCGGGAAGAGAAGCCATTAGTAGATTTTCTGGCTACGATTAGATAGATAAGAATGGAACCAGGCGAGTGCAGTCCCACCCAGCTGGACGATGGTGGAGAGGTGTTGGAGGAGGATGGAGTGGTCAACTGTGTCAAAGGCTGCAGACAGGTCCAGAAGGAGGAGGGATAGTTTACCTTTGCCATAGTCACAAAGGATATAATTTGTGACTTTGATGAGAGCCTTTTCGGTCCTGGGGCAGACACGGAACCGGATTGGAGGGATTCAAACATGGAATTGCGGGAAAGATGGGCATGGATTTGGGAGGCAACAACATGTTCAAGGACTTCAACGAAGAAAGGGAGGTTGGAGATGGGAGCGGTGGCTTGCAAGGATGGAGGGGTCCAGGGTTGATTTTTTTGAGGAGAGGGGTGATAACAGCAGATTTGAGCGAGAGGGGGACAGTACCCGAGGAGAGAGAACTGTTAACAATGTCGGCTAACGTGGGAACCAGAAAAGAAAGTTGTGTGGTCAGCAGTTTACATAGAAACATAGAAAATAGGTGCAGGAATAGGCCTTTCGGCCCTTCGAGCCTGCACCGCCATTCAATAAGATCATGGCTGATCATTCATCTCAGTACCCCTTTCTTGCTTTTTCTCCATACCCCTTGATCCCTTTAGCCATAAGGGCCACATCTAACTCCCTCTTGAATATATCCAATGAACCGGCATCAACAACTCTCTGCAGTAGAGAATTCCACAGGTTAACAACTCACTGAGTGAAGAAATTTCTCCTCATCTCAGTCCTAAATGGCTTACCACTTATCCTTAGACTATGTCCCCTGGTTCTGGACTTCCCCAACATCGGGAACATTCTTCCTGCATCTAACCTGTCGAGTCCCGTCAGAATTTTATATGTTTCTATGAGATCCCCTCTCATTCTTCTAAACTCCAGTGAATACAGGCCTAGTCGACCCAGTCTCTCCTCATATGTCAGTCCTGTCATCCCGGGAATCAGTCTGGTGAACCTTCGCTGCACTCCCTCAATAGCAAGAACATTCTTCCTCAGATTAGGAGACCAAAACTGAACACAATATTCCAGGTGAGGCCACACCAAGGCCCTGTACAACTGCAGTAAGACCTCCCTGCTCCTATACTCAAATCCCCTCGCTATGAAGGTCAACATTTGCGTTCTTCACCACCTGCTGTATCTGCATGCCAGCTTTCAATGACTGATGTATCATGATAGCCGGGTCTCGTTGGTGGGAATAGGGTCAAGAGAGCAGGAAGTGGGTCTCGTGGACAAGATGAGCATGGAGAGATCAAGAGGGGAAATTGGAGAGAAACTGGAGAAAGATGTGAGGTCAGGGCTAGGGCAGAGAGGATCGGTGGACTAGGAGAATGTAGGAAAGTGGCAGTGGTGGCTGAACGGATGGTCTCAATCTGAGAGACAAAGAAGTCCATGTGCTCCTTACATTTATTGTTGGAGGTGAGTGTGGATACTGGGGAGAGGGGTTTAAGAAGATGGTTAGCAGTGGAGAAGAGAAGCCAGGGTTATCTTTGCATTCCAGAATGATTCTGGAATAGTGAACAATTTTAGCAGAGGAGAGCGGGGCCCGATAGTGCTTTATGTGGTCCAACCAGATCTAGCAGTGAATGGCTAAACCAGTTGTCCACAATATCCGTTCAAGTCTGCATCCCTTGGACTTAAGGGAGCGAAGATCAGGGCTGTACCAGAGGGACTAGGGTATCAAAGGTGGTGGTGAAGGTAGGAATAAGCAGATCGGTGAATGGAGGGCCGTAGACTGGACAGTTGGGATCCTGTAGGTATTGTAAGAGGTCTTGAAGAGAGTTTTTTCCAGGGGCGGACACAGAAGAAAGTAGGGTTGAAGGAGTGAAGGGGAAATGCAGGTGGGGAGCGACATGAGGAAGTGGTCAGAGAGGGCCTTACCTGTGATTGACATGATGGGGATAGCGAGGCCAAGAAAGATGGCAAGATCGAGGGGATGGCCGTGAATGTGGGTTGGGGAGTTTACATGGAAGGAGAGCTTAAGGGAGGATAGGAGGCTAATGAACTCAGAGGAGAGAAAGCTTGATGAATTGAGATGGAGGTTGAAATCACCGAGGATGAGAAGCCGCTCGGTGCAGAAACTGGGGGAAGAAAGTCGTGAAGAAAAATCGTTAATAACATTTTTATGCTACTTGGGTGGCGGTAGAGAACGAGAATTTTAAATGAGGCAAGAGGAATAAGGCCAGATACTCAAAGGAGGAGAAAGTGCTGGAGGAGTAGGGTGACAGACCAAGGTATGATTTGGTGATGAGAGCCAGACCACCACGGCGGTCTGGGCGGGGCAAGTGGTGGAAGGTACAGCCAGGCAGGGAGGCTTCATTTAATGGTAAAGTGTCATCGCCCCTCAAGCAAGTTTCCGTTAGGGCCATGATGTCGATGGAAACATCCACGATAAATTCATGGATGGCGAGGGACTTGTTTGCAAGCGAATGGACATTCTGTAGGGCGATGCACAAAGGGTCGGTGATAGCTGCCCCTCTGCCAGCGTCCACTGTGTCCGTACTCGGGGGAATGAGTTGGATGAGGGGGTGATTGGTAAGATTAGCGTCATCATCGGGGCGGAAGTGTCAGCGGGTCGGAGTAGCCGAAACTCCAAGGCACCAGCGCTGATGTGTCATAACATCCCTCCCCTTCAGTTAAAAGGGGAGGGCCACTTGAAACTCTGCAGCCACTTTAGTGGCAAACGCTGGGCCACCAGGGAGGGTTTCGGCCGGGCTAGCGGCCTGGCAACCAAGAGGGGGTGCAGGGCTGCCTGTTGGCGGCCCGGCCGAACCCACGGCCATAATTGTCGGCCCAACCAGGCTCTCGGCCGACAACAAAAAATACAATTGAGTTGTCGGCAGCGCCACCTCGCGTTTAAGGGCGCCGCACAGCCACAGAAAGGGTACCGACGGCAAACGCTGTCAGTGGCGATGCTCCCGCAGGGCAATTTTCAAAAGGGGCAATTTCCCGCGGGGCAATTTTGTGAAGAGGTTGTGAAGGCGGCCACAGGCCTCATAGAAAGGGGAAATTTCGGCCCCTAGATGTCAAGAGAAGTTTAAGTGATCGGAAACCAACTTGACAAAGGAATTCAGCAACAAAGACTTGAAGCGACTGAAAGCAAGTATGAGGAGGATGATTGGTGGAGGGCAGATCGAGGGAGAGTACAACTGACAACACTCCCGGGTTAGTGAGGGGAAAGTTGCACAAGGCTTCCACTCCTGCTCAGTATATGGTGACTCCTGCTAGAAATGCATGCATATGGCCTTTAGGAAACGATGGTGCTTGGCTCAGCTGCAATGTCCTCCAAGGTCAAACAGCTTGCCAATACTCATCGACAAGTACTTCAAATGAATAATGGACATGGGCAAAATACCAAATGAGGGGGTCCATCAAGGCTTCAACATCACCAGGCACATAAAAGGATGAGAAGAGAATTAACAAGAAATCAAAGATAAATTGTTATCACATCATTACTACCTCGTACGTTCATGTGAAGTAGATTCAAATGAGTCATCAACTGATCAGGATTTAATAGAAAGGGGTCTGTAATCATATTTCAAGAGGGAGTATAATAGACTAGATTGCTCATCAGAATAATAATTGACACACTGCTTTGCCAAAGAAGTTCAGCTCTCGCTCAAAACAGCAATATTCTTGGGAGCTAATGGAAAATAGCATGATATGTACAATTTGCACTATATACACAGAAATCCATGCATAAATGAAAAGTAAAAATAGACTGTAAAATCTGCATTTATCTGCTGCTGGAGTTAATTCCCAATTAATTTCTGTCAATCAGCTGTAGCTTCAAAATGAACTTCAGCAAACTAGGTTTCACTTTTAAATGGATACATAAATTTTAAGATTATGGATTTCCATCCCATTAAATACGACATATGACGATTCATCTGAAGGTGCTTCATGTGAATTTCCACGGTAACTGTCGTGAGATAGTGACTTGTGTTTTTTGGTTGCTTGTGCCTTTCCAGTAGCAATGTACATCACAGTCACCAGTTAAAATTTAGAATATCGAGAGATATTGACAAAAGCAAGTAAAATTAGAAGTTACAACAGAACAGAGCTACCAGTGCCCTCAAATTGAACTACGTTGGTATGCAGTCGAATAGCAGTAATCAGTATTATTCATTGCTGATCAGTGCAACGATGTGTCAATGAATACCAATGAAATCACTGATAGCATGAATACAACTGATTACATCCTAATCGCACCGATAGATTTTTTTTTGGTCAGCTGGATGCCTAATTTGCACACACTCATCACCATCTTTAAAGCAGCTTTTTTTTTGCATAGAGTGCTGCATCTGTGCAGATTCCAAGAAACAGACGTCCATAAATTGGCTCCCCAAGTTGACATTTCTAAATGCTGCTCCCTTTTCTTGATCACAGAATTGCAAATCCACAAAAAAAAATGGATTTAGTATAAAGCTTGGATAGCTAACTCATCAATGCTGGCCTCTCAATCCCAAAGTGAAACCAGAAAAGGGCTCAGGAGTCTCCAAACCAATGTGATCATACGAAGAGAATTTCCATTTGCCCCACATGGAGTGCACAAAGCCTTCCGAGTTCGCCAAGTCCAGAGCACTTAAATACAGGTGGGGAGAATGAAGATTTAGGGGCCTTCATGCATATATTTCTTGAGTTTAAACAGCTAAAATCATAAAGCCTACAAGCATAGAGCACTGAAATGCTTCCTACTGCCTGTCCAACAAAGACTACCCTTCCTATTAGGGCAGTGGGTTGCATGGTACTCTGAACTAGTACAGGAAGGCTCCCAGCATCTAGTAAAATGTCTACTCCTGCAGGTTCAGTTAGAATCCAGGGCAGATTCCTCAACAATACACGTCAGTAGTGAGGACCTGCCAGACTCAGGTATGGAATTACCTGACTCCCATAGACGATTGACTCAGTGCTGAACTTCCAAATCAGGCATGTTCTTTAGGCGCCAGTTTGATCTGGAAAAGAACCCGTGTACTTCCCTCAACCCCAAATCTTTTGATTAACAAATCCAGAGAACATGAGTACAAGTCAGTTTGAAGAGTTATAAATATTGGCCAGGAGAACTTTCCGGTTTTGACCACCTGAACTGGCAGGTGGGGGCTCACGTTAATTTATCACCAAAATGACAGTGAAAGTGAAGGCCATTAGTGCTGGGTATAAAATATTTTCCTGATCAGTGCATCACCCCAAAAAGGTTCTCTCCACATCAGTACATAGAGTTATTGCAAATTAAGGTATTATTTATGCTAGAAAATGGACCAAAACTGTCCAAATGAATTTCACACTGGAGCCTTACAGACAGCAGGGAGAGGAAACAATCATCCCATCAGTCTGGGCTGAAATTCAATCCACATCACATAAATGTAAAGTTAATGTCCAACACACTCCACCCCAGCCCCTCATTCCATTGTTAATTCCATATCAAGGTCTGCGATCTCCCATGGAATCATGTCAAAGGTTTCTGGTGCACCACACTGGAAATGACATTGGATCATCATAGGCCGTCCCTCGAATCGAGGATGACTTGCTGCCACGTCAAAAAGTTCATAGGTGTTTCAATGATGGACCTAATATTCCAGATCCCGAACTACATCCTGAAAGGTGGAAGATGCCTGTGCGTGGATTTTTTTAACGTGGGGTGGCCGTTGCACACCAGCCACCACACGGGCTTGACAGAGCTGGGCCTTGGTCCAGTAGCAAGGGTTAACCAGGACGACTGGAGACCTGCTCTGCTGCACAGACCCAGTGCGCACACAAATCGCAGTGTGGGCTGGCCCGTGCTGCCCCTGGGCCCTCGGCTCTTCTGGGCCCCGAACTCTCACCTCTCCTGGGCCCCGATCACAGACAGAAGAAAGTCATCCCATCAATCTGGTCTGCAATTCAATCCACGTTCCATACATGTAAAGTTAATTTCCAACACTGGATAGTGCAATGTTGGAAGCCTTTTCTTTCATATCCGTGATCCAGCCATCGAACCAAACAGATTGATGGAATTGAAGTTCCTTCCTCTGTTTAGTGGGTGTGAATGCACAGCGCAACACTTCCCACTAGTTAAGATAAAATGAAACTACATTGATTATTTAAGAAGAAAAATAGATTTGGCATTAGGGGTATATAAGAAATGTTTTAAATTAGTTAGCCAGAAAAGGTGTATAGCTGATATCCTTGGCACTCCAAGTGAAGGTACAATTTGGACACGCCTATCTCCAGTACTCCATAAATCGCAACGGTTTATTAGTACATTGGAATGTTATCTTATCTCTCTTGCCTTGACCAGATGGAGTTTTTCCATTGTCACTTTAGACCCCTTGCCCTGTTTATCTTCCCCTCTGGGTTTCCTGTGATGGGCCTCCTGTAATTAATCATTCTGACATGTTATTTCCTTTGCACACCATTATAAAAGTGACCATTACAAAGGCCTATGTCTGAGGTCCATTCCTAACCCTGTAATTATAACAGAGCTCAATAGCCCCAATAACCAACCCGAACCGAAGGCCGCCAGTTCAGCACATTCTAACAAGATAAGATCACCCTAGAGAAGGCCTGAAACTGCCTTAAGACACTGGTCTGTCAATCCAAGGTATTACTGATAAGGTAACCAATCAGGAGGTGTGGGAGGTTGTATTGGGGAAGTAAATGGTCTTTGAACATTGTATAAAAGATGGCTGATTTTGCTGTTCAGTGAGCATTTCCACTCACAGGAGGCTGTGTTGAGAAATTGCTCCCGGACCGTGTGTGATTAAAAGATCGTTGAACCTTGCCTTCTATCTCCGTCTATTGACTTCGAGGGTTGCTGCACGGATTGGGACCAGTGTCGACTCCTTATATTAGGGTGCCCGCTCGTGGAAAGAGAAGCCTTTCCGCTATCCCCCTACAATTATATCCACTTTCAAAATCTATTTTTCCTGGGTCATTTTCTTCTTTCTCTTTATGTAGGAAAATGGGAATCGGAGTAGGCCATTCAGCCATTCGAGCCGGTTCCACCATTTAATGAGATCATGGCTGGATCGTAGCTCCATCTACCTGTCTAGGTTCCATACTCTTTTCTACCCTTGTCCAGCAAAAATCTATCAAACTCAGATTTAGAATTATTATTGAGCTAGCATTCTATTGTATTTTGTGGGAGAGAGTTCCACATTTCTACCTCCCTTTGTGTGAAGAATTGATTCATAACTTCTCTCCTGAATGGCCTGGCTCTGATTTGAAGGTGATGTCCCCTTATGCCAGGCTCCCCGACCAGTGGAACATGTTTCCCTCTAGCTACCCTATTAATTCCTTTCAAAATCCTAAAAACCTCAATCAAATCAGACCTTAACCTTCTATCTTCCAGGGACTACAAGCCTACTTTATGTAATTTCTCCTCATAATCTAACCCTTGGAGCCCCGATAACATTCAGGTGAATCTGCACTGCCTTCCTTCCAAGACCAATATATCCTTTCTAAGATGCAGTGCCCAGAACTGAACACAGTTCTCCCAATGTGGTCGAACCAGGGCTTCGTCGAGCTGTATCTGTAGCAAAATGCCTTCCCCTTGGTATTTCAGCCTTCTTGTTGCAAAGGCTAACATTCCATTAGCCTTTTTGATTATTTTTTTGTACCTGACAGATTTTACTAATCTGTGCACATGGACCCCAGATCTCTTTGGATTGCCACTATACTTAGCTTTTCACTATTTAAATAATCTCTCTTTTTCTCGTCTAAATTGGATGACCTCACATGTGTTGAAATCCATCTGACACAGTGTCGTCCACTCACTTAATCTATCAATGTCTCTTTGTAATTTTATGCTCCCGTCTACAATAATTACTGCGCCACCATTCAGCAAACTTGGATACATGACTCTCTATTGTGTTATCTAAGTCATTAATAAATAGAGTGAATAGTTGAAGCCCCAGTATAAATCTTGTGGGACATCACTAGTTAATTCCTTCCAAGTTGAGGACCAATCTTATTATCCCTACTACAAAAGTAAAATACTGCAGATGCTGGAAATCTGAAATAAACACAGAAAATTCTGGAGACACTCAGCAGGTCAGGCAGCATCTCTGGAGAGAGAAACAGAGTTAACGTTTCAGGTCGATGACCTTTTGTCAGAACTGGAAAACTTTAGGGATGCAACAGATTTATTTTTAAGCAAGTGCAGGGGCAGGGAAGGAGGGAAGGGAGGAAAGAACAAAAGGGAAAGTCTGTGATAGGGTGCAAGGCAGGAGAGATTAGAGAGACAAAATGTATGATAGTACAAAGCAAACGGAGACGGTAATGGGACAAGTAAAGGAACAAAGGATGGGTCTAGAAGAGGTGTAAATGGGAATAGCAGAACCAGCAACAGCTGCCATGTGTAAAAATCGGGGTCAAGTTATGGTCTGAAATTGTTGAACTCCATGATGAGTCCAGAAGGCTGTAAAGTGCCAAATAGAAAGATGAGGTGTTGTTCCTCGAGCTTGCGTTGAGTTTCGTTGGAACAGTGAAGGAGAGGTCATAGTGGGAGTGGAGCGGGGAATTAAAGCGACAGGCGACAGGAAGCTCAGGGTCACACTTACGGACTGAACGGAGGAGACCGCATCGTGAGCAGCGAACACAGTATGCTAAATTGCAAGCAGTACAAGTAAATCGTTGTTTCACCTGGAAGGAGTGTTTGGGGCCCTGGACAGTGGGAAGGGAGGCGGTAAAAGGGCAGGTGTTGCATCTGCTGCGATTACACAGGAAGGCACTGTGGGAAGGGGAGGGGGCGCTGGGGGTGACTGCGGAATGGACCAGGGTGTCCGCGGGGAGAGTGGTCCCTTCGGAACACTGAGAGGGGAGGGGAGGTGAAGATGTGATTGGTGGTGGGATAACGCTGGAGGTGGTGGAAATGGCGGAGGATGATCTTTTGACGTGGAGGCTGGTGGGGTAAAAGGTGAGGACAAGGGGAACCTTATCGTGGTTCTTGGAGGGAAGGGAAGGGGTGAGAACAGAAGTGCGGAAAATGGAACGCACACGGTCGAGGGTCATGTTAACCACGACGGAAGGGAATCCTCGGTGAGGAAAAAGGAAGACATATCGGAAGCACTAGTGTGGGAGGTGGCATCGTCAGAGCAGATGTGACGGAAATGGAGAAAGCGGGAGAATGGAATAGAGACCTTGGAGGAACTGGGGTGGGAGGAAGTATAGTCTAAGTAGCTGTGGGAGTCAGTGGGCTTATAGTGAAAGTATATCAATAGCCTATCCCCAGAAATGGAGACAGAGAAGTCGAGGAAGGGAAACATAGAAACATAGAAACATAGAAAATAGGTGCAGGAGTAGGCCATTCAGCCCTTCGAGCCTGCACCGCCATTCAATGAGTTCATGGCTGAACATGAAACTTCAGTACCCCCTTCCTGCTTTCTCGCCATACCCCTTGATCCCCCGAGTAGTAAGGACTTCATCTAACTCCCTTTTGAATATATTTAGTGAATTAGCCTCAACTACTTTCTGTGGCAGAGAATTCCACAGGTTCACCACTCTCTGGGTGAAGAAGTCTCTCCTCATCTCGGTCCTAAATGGCTTACCCCTTATCCTTAGACTGTGACCCCTGGTTCTGGACTTCCCCAACATTGGGAACATTCTTCCTGCATCTAACCTGTCTAAACCCGTCAGGATTTTAAACGTTTCTATGAGGTTCCCTCTCATTCTTCTGAACTCCAGTGAATACAAGCCCAGTTGATCCAGTCTTTCTTGATAGTCAGTCCCACCATCCCGGGAATCAGTCTGGAAGGGAAGAGTTGGAGATGGACCATGTGAAGGTGAGGGAAGGGTGGAAATTGGATGCAAAGCGAATGAAATTTTCCACTTCTGGGCGAGCACATGAACGTCCAATCCCTCTACATCTCCACCCCCCCGACCAGGATGACCTGAGGGCACTCCACTTCATCCTTGATGGTGTTGGCTGAGGAAGAAAGGTTAGCCAAGTCACTGGAAGAACTTCCCATCTCTTCTTTGAAAATTATACGCAGTCTACATAAGAGAGCAGTACGAACAATGACAGGCAGATATGACCTTCTGGTCCATCCAGTATGTCTCACACAATTGTGACACCTTATTACAATATACGCTCCATCGTGGGCCACCCTGACCGGTGCGAGAACATCTTCGCAGGTCGGGGCTTCAAAAAGAGCTGGAGCGTGCCACTGCAGCTTCCAGCGCGACCGCTCCAAGTGTGCGATGGCTTCGAGGTGACATCAGCAGGACACAGGTCGCCGTTAGGAGCGTGGGCAGGAGCATCGGCTGGGCCTTGGTAAAGCCGAGGAGTGGGAAGGTTGTGGCGGAGTTGCGACGAGTGATCGGGGCAGAGGAGCGATGAGGGATCGTGGCTGAGATTTGATGGGCGATCGTGACGGAGGTTCGGCGAACGTTTGGTGCAGAGGGGCGGCGGGAGATCGTGGCGGAGGTGCAGCGAGCGTTTTTGTGGCTGAGGAGTGGTGAGGGATCGTGGCAGAGGTGCGGCGCATGTTTGTGGTGGACGAGCGGCGAGAGATCGTGGCGGAGGTGCGGTGAATGAGGGTACGGGGCCCAGAAGAGGCGAGGGCCCAGGGGCAGCACGGGCCAGCCCACACTGCGATATGTGCGTGCACTGGGTCCGTGCAGCAGAGCTGGTCTCCAGTCGTCTTAGTTCAACCCTTGCCACTGGACCAAGACCTCGCTCTGTCAAGCCCGTGTGGTGGCTGATGTGCAACGGCCACCCCACGTTAAAAAATCCACACACAGGCATCTTCCATCCTTCAACTGGTGTTCAGGACTGGAACATTGAGTCCTTCATTGAAACGTCTGTGAACTCATGTGGAAGCAAGTCATCCTCGTTCGAGGGATCACCTATGATGATATACACTCCCCACCCGTAAATATTTTGGGGGGAAAATTGCGGTCGGAGGCTTCCTTTGTACGAACGCCTCCCACCCGAAAAAAATCGACCAAAGTATCTGGTGGTCCCGGAGGAACGTAGGATTCCCGTCGGAGGCTTAGATTTGCTGGGCCGCGCACGGCAAGATATCTTTTACGCACGTACGTACATGCTGGAGTCACGTGGGCCTAGACCACCAATCACGATGCAGTATTGTCATTGATGAAAATGGGAGCTCTGTTTGTACGGGCTTCCGTTACTATCAATGAGAATAACCCCCTGAAACACCCAAACACAGCATAATAAATAAATAAAATAACTCACATATTTAAAATTGAAATTAAATGTAATTAAATGTTTTAGAAAAAATATATATTTTTTGATTTTTTTTTTTAAGTGTGTTTTAATAGGGTTAAAAATAAACTTACCTTAATGGACAGGGTTTTTAATGTAAAAATGAGCGTTTAAATGTAATTTTTAATGTTTTAAAAGTGTTACACTGGCAAAAGTAAGCTATGCGCCTGCTTTTACCAGGCATAAAAATGTTTGAAGGACATTTGCTGGGCAAGAGTTGGGCAAATAGCCCGATCTCTCCCTCGCAGATGTCCTTCTCCCAGGGATGCAGAGGATCTGTACGGAGAAATCGTGACAGATTGGAAAAGCTGTATCTCGGCGCATGAGCATCGCGGCCCGAGAACCGACTTTTGCGAGGCCTCACCAGATCCATGTGCATTTTGTTCCGACCCGACGGGTCTGGAATTTTCGGCCCATGATACCTTGAGAGGTACAAAAACCCAGATAAAAACCTACGCCAATTTATGGGGGGGGGGGCTAAAAAAAAAATCAGTGAAATTCCTTTCTGCCCTATCTAGGCGATCAAAACAAGTCCAGGAGATCATTCGGGGTCTTGGAAGAGGTGATGCCCACCCCAACCAGAAATCGGTCCAGCTCTCGCTTGAAGGACAGCACGTCCAACAGTGCAACGCTCCCTCAGTCCTTCACTGAATTGTTCACTTAGGTCGTGTGCTCAGGTCCCTGGAGTGGAACTTCAATGCACAACTTTCTGAGTTGGAGGCGAACGGTCTCACTGAGCCAACTCTGACACGTACGGAGCGAGACTAGGTTAACTCGACGACAGCAACAGAAATATCGAGACAGTGTCGATCGTTAAATAATATCATACCGAAGAGAATGTATGTGAAGAGTCACAAAACAGAATTTACTCAGGATGGTCAAAAATTAACCTTTACAGGGTGGATGGTACAGAATCATCATCTAATCCCACATTGATTTCCTGTTCCCTTACTCCTGCTCTAAATTACACTCATTATAACCAACCAAAGTCAATTATGATCACCAATTCCATATACAATCTGCATATTTTGTTGAAAACACACACTACACTGAATATTCGTTGTCTTGCATCTTTCTAAAGCTGGGTATCATTTTCTCTTTGAACATTACAAACTAATTCTATGCAGCTAAGTGTAAATTACAATCAGACCCCAGTATCAACATGAAATAAAACAGAGTACAATTTATCAATTTGCAAATTAGATCAGCAAAGCCTTTTACACTTAGTTTAGAACAATATCACGCTCATCAATGAATTACTTTAATTATTCTAAGCATAAAATTGTATGCACTTTTCTAGTGAGACTCAAAACATCATTTATGGGTTTTGAAGCTATTTCAGATTGATGAAGGTTCAAAGCCCACAACCTATTCCATACTTCCACCAGGGATGAATTGCTCAGTCTTCTGCTCCCCATGATCCGGATGCTCCAGCTGCCCTTTTAGAGATAATCTAACCAAAAGCAAACTTGGAGTATCATTAAACGTAGGGAATGCGATAAATTATTCAGCCAAAATAAACTGTGAAGAGTCCAAAGGCCTGACTGTTAAGTCTAAAAACAAGCAATACCCTGCTTGATTCGACTTCTATTAATGCACTCAGTTTTAATAACCAATTGCATTTCCTGTCATCATTCCTCTTTTCCTGACAATTCAACCAATGGCAAATTCCCTCAGATAGAAATATAGATGGAAAACCAACACGGCTAGGATAATTCCTACCCAAATATAAAATCACAAAATCTGTGCAAGGAAATTATAACCAACTTGCATCCAATCCTTGAGATATAAACTGACAATCAATATAATTTAGCACACAAATTAACGACAAAGTATGAAAGACACTCAATGATGACATAGAAAGATACTTTTCTCAGTTCAATGGTTGCACGTCAGTGAATCAATGGAGGTTGACATTTAAACATGCCTGCCATAAATGTGACTGATTTTATCAGTTCTTAGCCAGGTACTGATAAGGTATTCCAACAAACTGAGAGAAACAGATGAGTACTCAGTACAGCATTGCCCGTCAGCTGGGAGGTGAACACCTGGTAGCCTTTAAAGACTGTTCATAACATTAAAGAAGAATGTTTTCTGCTAATATATTGTTATTTTGTAATATTCAGTGTTGTAAGCTAAATATAAAATTAGCTCCATCACAAAATGTAGATTAATCAAGTTAAAAGCCATTAAAAATTTGCAACCCCAAAAGCAAAAAGGAAATGCTGGCATGAAGCCCCTGGAGGGCAAGAAAGTGTGTTTTAGTTGTACAAAAGTATTTATTTGCTTTGGTTATGCAGTGAAAGTATCAAACAAGTCAAGGAGAGAAATGTACATAGCAAGGACAATAGAATGAAACAGAAGCCTCTTTATAGAAATAAACATGAAACATAGAAACATAGAAAATAGGTGCAGGAGCAGGCCATTCAGCCCTTCTAGCCTGCACCGCCATTCAATGAGTTCATGGCTGAACATGAAACTTCAGTACCCCCTTCCTGCTTTCTCGCCATAACCCTTGATCCCCCGAGTAGTAAGGACTTCATCTAACTCCCTTTTGAATATATTTAGTGAATTGGCCCCAACCACTCTCTGTGGCAGAGAATTCCACAGGTTCACCACTCTCTGGGTGAAGAAGTCTCACCTCATCTCGGTCCTAAATGGCTTACCCCTTATCCTTAGACTGTGACCCCTGGTTCTGGACTTCCCCAACATTGGGAACATTCTTCCTGCATCTAACCTGTCTAAACCCGTCAGAATTTTAAACGTTTCTATGAGGTCTCCTCTCATTCTTCTGAACTCCAGTGAATACAAGCCCAGTTGATCCAGTCTTTCTTGATAGGTCAGTCCCACCATCCCGGGAATCAGTCTGGTGAATCTTCGCTGCACTCCCTCAATAGCAAGAATGTCCTTCCTCAAGTTAGGAGACCAAAATTGTACACAATACTCCAGGTGTGGCCTCACCAAGGCCCTGTACAACTGTAGCAACACCTCCCTGCCCCTGTATTCAAATCCCCTCGCTATGAAGGCCAACATGCCATTTGCTTTCTTAACCGCCTGCTGTACCTGCATGCCAACCTTCAATGACTGATGTACCATGACACCCAGGTCTCGTTGCACCTTCCCTTTTCCCAATCTGTCACCACTCGGATAATAGTCTGTCTCTCTGTTTTTACCACCAAAGTGGATAACCTCACATTTATCCACATTATACTTCATCTTCCATGCATTTGCCCACTCACCTAACCTATCCAAGTCACTCTGCAGCCTCATAGCATCCTCCTCGCAGCTCACACTGCCACCCAACTTAGTGTCATCCGCAAATTTGGAGATACTACATTTAATCCCCTCGTCTAAATCATTAATGTACAATGTAAACAGCTGGGGCCCCAGCACAGAACTTTGCGGTACCCCACTAGTCACTGCCTGCCATTCTGAAAAGTACCCATTTACTCCTACTCTTTGCTTCCTGTCTGACAACCAGTTCTCAATCCACGTCAGCACACTACCCCCAATCCCATGTGCTTTAACTTTGCACATTAATCTCTTGTGTGGGACCTTGTCGAAAGCCTTCTGAAAGCCCAAATATACCACATCAACTGGTTCTCCTTTGTCCACTTTACTGGAAACATCCTCAAAAAATTCCAGAAGATTTGTCAAGCATGATTTCCCCTTCACAAATCCATGCTGACTTGGACCTATCATGTCACCATTTTCCAAATGCGCTGCTATGACATCCTTAATAATTGATTCCATCATTTTACCCACTACTGAGGTCAGGCTGACCGGTCTATAATTCCCTGTTTTCTCTCTCCCTCCTTTTTTAAAAAGTGGGGTTACATTGGCTACCCTCCACTCGATAGGAACTGATCCAGAGTCAATGGAATGTTGGAAAATGACTGTCAATGCATCCGCTATTTCCAAGGCCACCTCCTTAAGTACTCTGGGATGCAGTCCATCAGGCCCTGGGGATTTATCGGCCTTCAATCCCATCAATTTCCCCAACACAATTTCCCGACTAATAAAGATTTCCCTCAGTTCCTCCTCCCTACTAGACCCTCTGACCCCTTTTATATCCGGAAGGTTGTTTGTGTCCTCCTTAGTGAATACTGAACCAAAGTACTTGTTCAATTGGTCTGCCATTTCTTTGTTCCCCGTTATGACTTCCCCTGATTCTGACTGCAGGGAACCTACGTTTGTCTTTACTAACCTTTTTCTCTTTACATACCTATGGAAACTTTTGCAATCCGCCTTAATGTTCCCTGCAAGCTTCTTCTCGTACTCCATTTTCCCTGCCCTAATCAAACCCTTTGTCCTCCTCTGCTGAGTTCTAAATTTCTCCCAGTCCCCAGGTTCGCTGCTATTTCTGGCCAATTTGTATGCCACTTCCTTGGCTTTAATACTGTCCCTGATTTCCCTAGATAGCCACGGTTGAGCCACCTTCCCTTTTTTATTTTTACGCCAGACAGGAATGTACAATTGTTGTAATTCATCCATGCGGTCTCTAAATGTCTGCCATTGCCCATCCAGAAATATCTTTGCCAAGAAAAACAGTTTCTTTTAACAAATATTTTGATTGAACCAAACTATGGAGTGGATGGGGAGTAAAATTATGCCAGAGAATTAATTTGTCATTAATATGGAACCAGTGGGATATTCTGTTGAAGATTGTGCATATGTGTGCACGAGAAACAACCTTACACATTTTTTTTTAAATTCCAAGTTTCAGAAAGGAATCACAACAAAAAAAAAAGATATTGATTTCACTCAGTGATCCCTTTCAAAAATATTCCGTGATTATTTTCAGAGAAAGTGATGGTTCCATGTGACAACCACAAAAATGCACTCTATTACAGCTCCTCCCAGTAACAGCCTTTGCTATAGTGGATACGAAGGTGGAGGACACTGCACTATAATACCATGGATTATACTGTGAGCAGCAAAGGATCGAATTTTGCCCTATATCTCGCATACAGTTGCAGAGACTTCCATTCATCCGCCGTCTGTTTGAATTCGCCACTGTCTACAGGGGATCTGTGGCATTTGTGAGCAGACCAAACAGCAGGGAGGCTGTTCAACCAATCAGATTGAAGAAATCTCACTGAGATATGCAGACTGCAAAGCAGGAAGTAATACACAGGAAATATAAATTACATTTCAATTATTGTACAGTACAGAAAGGGATTCCATCCGCTCCCGTAGCCTTGATGTTCTTGAGCTGTCTTACGGCTTTTTCTACCTCGGGTAGTGTTCGGGTTTTACTCAGGTGATGGCGGGTAGCATGCTGCGGGATGGAGTCGAGAACACTCGAGTCAAAGGCAGAGTATCGATTGAGGAGATCTTCGAAGTGCTCCTTCCAGCGGGCCCTGACTGCCTTGGTGTCTTGTTTAGTGTTTCACCTTTCTTGGCCAGCAGTGGGGTGGGGCCTAGGGAGTTTGGGCCTTAGGTGGCCTTGACTGCGATGAAGAATCCTCGCACATCATGGCTGTCGGCCAGCTGCTATATCTCCTGTGCTTTCTCCATCCACCACCTGTTCTTTAGGTCCTGGGTTTTTTGTTGGATCTCAGCCTTGAGCCGTCTGTAATGCTGCTTTGCTGCTCCCGAGTTGGATTGTTATTGAAGGCTCAGAAATGCCCTGCGCTTGCGATGTGGTCGATGTATTTACTGAGGCATATGAAAGCATGGGCCTTATGTTAAACATCCGTAAAACAAAGGTCCTCCACCAGCCTGTCCTCGCCACACAGCATTGTCCCCCCAGTCATCAAGATCCACGGCGCGGCCCTGGACAACGTGGACCATTTCCCATACATTGGGAGCCTCTTATCAACAAGAGCAGACATTGATGAGGAGATTCAACAATGCCTCCAGTGCGCCAGTGCAGCCTTCGGCCGCCCAAGGAAAAGAGTGTTCGAAGACCAGGCCCTCAAATCTAACACCAAGCTCATGGTCTACAGGGCTGTAGTAATACCCACCCTCCTGTATAGTTCAGAGACATGGACCATGTACAGTAGACAACTCAAGTCGCTCGAGAAATACCACCAACGATGTCATCTCAAGATCCTACAAATCTCCTGCGAGGACAGATGCACCAACATTAGCGTCCTCGACCAGGTCAACACCCCCAGCATTGAAGCACTGACCACACTTGATCAGCTCCGCTGGGCAGGCCACATTGCCCACATGCCACACGAGACTTCCAAAGCAAGCGCTCTACTCGGAACTCCCTCACGGCAAATGAGCCAAAGGTGGGCAGCGGAAACGCTGCAAGGACACCCTCAAAGCCTCCCTGATAAAGTGCAACATCCCCACCGACACCTGGGAGTCCCTGGCCAAAGACCGCCCTAAGTGGAGGAAGTGCATCCGGGAGGGCGTTGAGCACCTCGAATCTCATCGCCGACAGCATGCAGAAATCAAGCGCAGACAACGGAAAGAGCGTGTGGCAAACCAGTCCCATCCTCCCTTACCCTCAACGAATATGTGACAGGGACTGTGGTTCTCGTATAGGACTGTTCGGCCACCTAAGGACTCATTTTAAGAGTGGAATCTTCCTCGATTCCAAGAGACTGCCTAAGATGAGTACAGGAAGCAAAATAAAGTTTGGGACATATACATGGGATTAAAGCAAAGAAATTAAAGAGAAAAACAGAAAAATTAAAACATTTTTTCATTTAAAAAAACAATCTATAACGTTAATTTTCTTCTTAGAGAATGAAAACACCACACTTGTAAAATTATTTTTCAGGGCCAGAGAGGTTGTTCAGCAGTAATTATCACTTATTATGCTGTCAAAAACTCAGTTACTCTTGATTGAACAAGTCCTAACTTTTTCATCTGAATCGTGGGTAATTAGCCAAAGTTCACGCCATGACCATGATCTCTGTGGAGATTCCATTGCTGAAGACTGCAACAGCGCAGCATGTAGAGAAGCAGGGTATCCCTGACAGCAACATCCAGATTCACACGTTTAACTGTGCATCTGCAGACACCAGAAGTTGCTATCAGTTTTATCCAGTAATTCTATTTCCTATTTCTCATCTATATGTTGCCTCTTGGCGACATCATCCGAAAACACAGTGTTAATTTCCACATGTACGCGGATGACACCCAGCTCTACCTCACTACCACTTTTCTTGACCCCTCCATGGTCTCCGAATTGTCAGACTGCGTGTCCGACATCCAGTTCTGGATGAGCAGACATTTTCTCCAATTAAATATTGGGAAGACCGAAGCCATTTTTTTCGGTCCCCGCCACAAACTCTGTTCTACTGACACCATCCCTCTCCCCAACTTCTGTCTGAGGCTGAACCAGACTGTTCACAACCTTGGTGTCATATTTGACCCTAAAATGAGATTTCGACCACATATCTGCCGAATGACTAAGACCGCCTATTTCCACCTCCGCAACATCACCCGTCTCTGTCCCTGCCACAGCTCATCCGCTGCTGAAACCCTCATCCATTTCTTTGTTACCTCTAGGCTTGACTATTCCAACACACTCCTAGCTGGCCTCTCAAATTCTATATACGTAAACTAGAGGTGATCCAACTCGGCAGCCCGTGTCCTAACATGCACCAAGTCCTGCACACCCATGAACCCTGTGCACACCCAGCTCCATTGGCTCTCGGTTAAGCAACACCTCGATTTCAAAATTCTCATCCTTATTTTCAAATCCCTCCATATCCTCACCCCTCCCTATATATTTGGTCCCAGAATACCCACCGACCCCGAGATATTTGTGCTCCTCTAATTCTGCCCTCTAGAGCATCCCTGATTATATTCGCTCAACCACTAGTGGCCGTGCCTTCAGCTGCCTGGGCCCCAAGCTCTGAAATTCCCTGCCTGAAACTCTCCGCTTCTCTATCTATCTTTCCCCCTTTATAACACTCCTTAAAACCGAACTCTTTTATGAAGCTTTTGATCGCTGGCCATAATTTATTTTTATGTGGCTCGTTGTCAAATTATTTTGTCTCATAATACTCACGTGAAGTGCCTTAGGATGTTTACTACATTAAAGTTGCTATATAAATACAAGCAATTGTTGTTGTTGTTGTAATAACGGCAATGTTGACAACCTCGCCAGTATTAGGACATAAGAAATAGGAGCAGGAGTCGGCCATACGGCCCCTCGAGCCTGCTCTGCCATTCAATAAGATCATGGCTGATCCGATCATGGACTCAGCTCCACTTCCCCGCCCACTCCCCATAACCCCTTATTGCTCAAAAATCTGTCTATCTCCGCCTTAAATATATTCAATGACCCAGCCTCCATAGCTCTCTGGGGCTGAGAATCCCACAGATTTACAACCCTCTGAGAGAAGAAATTCCTCCTCATCTCAGTTCTAAATGGGCGGCCCCTTATTCTGAAACTATGCCCCCAGTTCTAGATTCCCCCACGAGGGGAAACATCCTCTCTGCATCTACCCTGTCGAGCCCCCTCAGTATCTTATATGTTTCAATAAGATCACCTCTCATTCATCTAAACTCCAATGAGTATAGGCCCAACCTGCTCAACCTTTCTTCATAAATCAACTCCTTCACCTCAGGAATCAACCGAGTGAACCTCCAATGCAAGTATTTCCCTCATTAAATGTACACAGTACTCCAGGTGTGGCCTCACCAATACCCTGTACAACTGTAGCAGGACTTCCCTACTTTTATACTCCATCCCCTTTGCAATAAATGACAACATTCCATTTGCCTTCCTGATTATTGCTGTACCTGCAGACTAACTTTTTGTGTTTCATGCACAAGGACCCCAGGTCCCTCTGTACTGCAGCATTTTATAATCTCTCTCCATTTAAATAATTATTTGCTTTTTTATTTTTTCTTCCAAAGTGGAAAACCTCACACTTCCCCACATTATACTCCATCTGCCAAATGTTTACCCACTCACTTAGCCTGTCAAAATCCCTTTGCAGATTCTTTGTGTCCTCTTCACAATTTGCTTTCCCACCCATCTTTGTATCATCAGCAAACTTGGCTACATTACACTCGGTCCCTTCATCCAAGTCATTAATATAGATTGTAAATAGTTAAGGCCCCAGCACCGATCCCGATGGCACCCCACTAGTTGCCAATCGGAAAATCACCCATTTATCTTGACTCTGTCCAATCCTCTATCCATGCTCATATATTATCCCCAACCCTGTGAGCTCTTGGTATAAGTACAGCAACATTGAGACAAATGATTCTCTTTGGTTTTAAATAATTTCAACATGAAAACCTGGCACACGTGAAATAGTGCAAATTTAGCAATTCAACCAAAATTTTGAAGTGCCTAATTTTCCCTATTGTTACATTACCAAATTACTTAACCCCTTCATCAAGTTCAAATGGAACTGCACTCTGACATGCCTGTGCAATTGACTGTCTTATAATATGGTTGGCAGGACCATTAATGGATTATCCAGAGCAGCACCCGCTCCCCCCCCGCCATAACTTCCCTTCCCAAAACCTCATACACCAAGGCAGCCGTCAAGCAACAACAATTGAAATCACATTATTGCGTGGTATCCATCTTGATTTCCCGAAACTTTGCTAATATAATGTGACAAGATCATAACTAAAAAGCATGAAAATTAACTTCTCAAAAGTTTTTGCTGAAAAAATGTAATCTATTTCAATGTATAAGCGATTGAATGCGCCAAATCCCGCGAGAAAATTATAGTTTTTGATGATATATTCACGCATTTTGAAAGATCCCACAGCAGCTAAATCTGACTCACAAATAACCAACACTATAAATAAATAACATGAATGAAGGGAAATTTGCTGGAATTGGATGGTTATAAAGCTTTGCAATATCTCAGTGACTAAGTGAGTATACTAAGTGTTCAGAAATCAGTTTCAACATTCAGGGAAAATGTCAGCTCTCGAAGAGAATGACTTCGACATGGCATATCCTTAACGAGAAGACTTGTTGGCTTCAGTGTGAAATGCAAAACATTATGAGTGATTGGATTATTTGATCGAACAGTTACCCAAGTACCCTGTCACTGAAGAAATGTTTAATCATCCGAGCAACAGCTCAAGTGATAAACCACAAAGAAAACTTTAAATCCCAGATGATCAATACAGATCACTTCGCGACCTTGAGCACGTAACCCTGCATGCTCTGCTCGTGCATGGAGTTGCCCCCAGTGCAAAGCACCACACTATATTTGTCTACATTAAAATACATCATCTGGGCACTGTCCCATTCCCCCACTATATCTACATCCAACTGCAATCTATTTGTTTATCTAAGGTCCTTATAGTGCCACTTTATGCTGTTATGGATAGTACCCCTGATGCCTTTCTCTGGATTGCTGATAAAGACAGTGACCAAACATGCATCCCTGCAGGACTCCACTCGCAAACTGTTCCCACGGAGAGCCTCTGCTATTAATAATAACTCTGGGGGGGTACTTCAAACTTTGAATGATGGTGTAAAACTAATTAGATTTCACGGGTTGTCTGTTATACACCCCGCTCTGGTTTCCTTTCTGTCATGTATCTTACATTATTATATATAACTGTATCCTAACATGCTATACATGACTGTAATAAGATATGACCTGTAACCACCAGCATACCTTACCACCAGGGGTGCACTTGCAAGAGACAGGTATATAAGGACAGGTCTCAGGCAAGTGCAGCATTCCAGAGCTGTGAAATAAAAGGTGCAGGTCCAGAGTGACCTTGACTTCACTACATGCCTCGTGTGAATCTGTACTGAGGGGACAGGACTTTACAGTGGCGACGGGTTACGGGATTACAGAATCCACAGAATGGCGAACAACGGATCAGATGAAAAGTACAATGCGGGAGACAATTGGGAGGACTTTATAGAAAGGCTCCAGCAAAGCTTTGTAACCAAAGACTGGTTAGGCGACGATAAGGCAGACAAGAGAAGAGCCCATCTCTTGACCAGCTGTGGCTCGAAAACATACGCTTTAATGAAGGGTCTGTTGGCACCTGAGAAACCAGCAAGCAAGTCGTTTGAAGAATTGAACACATTGGTAAGAGACCATCTGAAGCCAGCGAGCAGCCGACACATGGCCAGACACAGGTTCTACAACTACAGACGCTGTGTGGGCCAGAGCATACCCGACTTCGTGGCGGAACTTCGGAGATTGGCTAGTTTATGTGAGTTCTCCGATGAACTGAGGAGAGAAATGCTGAGAGACTTTTTCATTGAAGGAATAGGCCACGCAGGCATATTCCGAAAGCTCACAGAGACCAAGAACCTGACCTTAGAGGCAGCAGCACTGGTTGCACAGACATTCTTGGTAGGGGAAGAAGAAACGAGGTTGATTTACAATGCAGGTATGACAACTAACGAAATAATGGAACAAGGAGTTCACAGCATTAGAAAAGCTGCTACCCCCACACACAGACAAAACCGGCAGAACAGGCTTTCGACAGCAAGCAGTGGCAACAGAAGCCATCAAGGGCCACAGGAACGGCCGTTCACACCTCATCAACCCACAATGCGAGCAATCAACCACAAACTGAGAGAAACTCAAGAGAAATCAGCCAGACGCAGCTCATTCTTTGCAAGCAGTCTGTGCTGGAGGTGTGGGGGTGGGCACACGTCAAAGGAATGTCGATTTCAGCAGGCTGTTTGCAGGAACTGTGAATATATAGGGCACTTGGCCCGCATGTGCAAAAAAACGTCAGCTCGGCTAGTATACGAATCGGATGGGTCGGAAAGCAGACCAGAAGACGGTGGGGACAGTACCCGGGACACCGATGTACAGCGGGTCAACACGATCAATGGCTGCTGCTCCTACGACAGGACGCCTCCTATAATGATGAGGGTCCTACTCAATGGGATATCTGTCAACATGGAGTTGGATACAGGTGCGAGTCAATCTCTCATGGGCGCTCAACAATTTGAACAACTGTGGCCGCATAAAAGAGACAGACCAAAACTCACAAGGGTCGACACCAAACTAAGGACCTATACCAAAGAAATCATACCAGTCCTCAGCAGCGCCATGCTCTCTGTCACACACAAAGGAACAGTGAACCGACTTCCCCTGTGGATTGTCCCCGGAGACCCCCAGCACTGCTGGGGAGAAGCTGGCTGGCAAAACTAAACTGGAAATGGGATGATGTCCATGCCATGTCATTAGAGGAATGGACCTCCTGCTCAACAGTTATAAAGCAATTTGAACATCTCTTTCAGCCAGGTGTGGGCACTTTCAAAGGGGCCAAAGTCAAAATCGACATCACACAGGATGCTAGACCGGTCCATCACAAGGCCAGAGCTGTACCCTATGTGATGAGGGAAAAGATTGAACACGAACTGGACAGGCTTCTGCGGGAAGGCATTATATCATCTGTGGAATTTAGCGAATGGGCAAGTCCCATCGTCCCAATCATGAAGCCTGATGGATCCTTACGAATCTGTGGGGACTACAAATCTACCATAAACAGAGTCTCCCTACAGGACCAGTACCCGCTGCCCAGAGTGGAGGACTTATTTGCCACATTGGCTGGAGGTAAAGCTTTCTCAAAATTAGACGTCACATCTGCGTATATGACGCAAGAATTGACCGAGGAATCCAAGCTACTCACCACCATCAACACACATCGAGGCCTTTTCATGTACAATCGATGCCCATTCGACATCAGGTCGGCAGCTGCCATATTCCAGCGCAACATGGAGAGTCTGCTCAAGTCCATCCCGGGGACGGTTGTATTTCAAGACGACATACTTATCACGGGCAGGGACACTGACTCCCATCTCCGTAATATGGAGGAAGTACTAAAGCGGTTGGATCGGGTAGGCCTACGAGTCAAGAAATCCAAGTGCCTGTTTCTCGCACCCGAGGTTGAATTTTTGGGCAGAAGGATTTCCGCTGATGGAATCTGCCCAACAAAGTCCAAAATAGAAGCAATTCGCCTGGCACCCAGGCCCCGGAATGTCTCAGAACTGCGTGCCTTTCTCGGGCTACTCAACTACTTTGGGAACTTTCTGCAGAACTTAAGCACGCTGCTGGAGCCTCTCCACGTGCTACTCAGGAAGGGGTGCAATTGGTTTTGGGGGGACGCCCAGGAACACGCCTTCAATAATGCACGCAACCTTCTGTGTTCCAACAGTGTTTTGACTTTCTTTGACCCAGGTAAAAAGCTAGTTCTCACATGTGATGTGTCAGCGTATGGGGTCGGGTACGTTTTACAACATGTCAATAGTGCGGGCAAATGACAACCCGTAGCTTATGCCTCCAGGTCACTTTCGCGGGCGCAGCGCGGGTACGGAATGGGAGAGAAGGAGGCGCTCGTGTGCGTGTACAGTGTCAAAAAGATGCACCAAAGCTTTTCGGGGCCAAGTTCGCGTTAGAAACCGACCACAAGCCCCTCACATCCCTCATATCCGAGAGCAAGGCAATAAATGCCAACGCCTCAGCGCGAATTCAACGGTGGGCACTCATGCTGGTGTCCTACGACTATACCATAAGGCACAGACCAGGCACAGACAACTGTGCCGACGCGCTCAGCAGGCTACCCCTGGCGATCACAGAAGGGTCTGACGAACAGGACTGTGAGATAGTCATGACAATCAATGTCTTTGAGTCCACAGGTTCGCCCATGACGGCTCGCCAAATCAGAGTCTGGACGGCCAGCGACCCCACGTTATCCTTAGTAAAAAGATGTGTCCTAACCGGTGACTGGGCAGAGGCTCGCGATGCCTGCCCCGAGGAATTAAAACCCTTTCACAGGCGCATGCATGAGCTGTCACTACAAGCAGACTGCCTGATGTGGGGCAGCCGAATAGTCATGCCTCTGAGAGGCAGAGAGGCATTTGTCTGGGAGCTCCACCGCGAGCACCCGGGGATCGTTCTCATGAAGGCCATAGCCAGATCCCACGTCTGCTGGCCTGGTATTGACGTGGACTTGGAGCTCTGCGTCCGAAGGTGCACCATTTGTGCCCAACTCAGCAATGCCCCCAGGGAGGCTCCACTGAGCCCCTGGCCCTAGCTTACCAAACCGTGGTCGCGGGTGCACGTAGACTATGCGGGCCCATTCATGGGCAAAATGTTCCTCGTAATTGTAGATGCATTTTCAAAGTGGATCGAATGCACCATTTTAAACCCGAGTACAACCTCCACCACTGTGGAGAGCCTCGCAACCATGTTTGCAACGCACGGAATCGCTGACATATTGGTCAGTGACAATGGTCCGTGCTTCACCAGCGCAGAATTCTAAGACTTTATAATTGACCACAGCATAAATCACGTCAAGACGGCACCGTTCAAACCGGCCTCCAACAGCCAGGCGGAGAGAGCAGTGCAAATCATTAAACAAGGCATGCTTAAAATCCAAGGTCCCACGCTGCAGGGTCGCCTGTCGCGACTGCTGCTGGCATACAGATCTCGTCCGCCCTCACTGACTGGGATCCCCCCCCGTGCAACTGTTGATGAAAAGGACTTTAAAAACAAGGCTCTCATTAATCCTCCCAGACATGCACAAAATCGTTGAAGCAAAGCGCCGTAAGCTGACTGAGTACCATGACAGAAATTCGAGGGGGAGATGGAATGAGATAGGGGACAACGTGTTGTACTAAACTATGGCAGGGGTCCCAAATGGCTTGCAGGGACAGTAACGGGCAAGGAAGGAAACAGGCTACTGGTAGTACAAATGGACAATGGCAAACCCTGCCGGAGGCATGTCGACCAAGTCAAAAGCAGATTTACCAACAGCACTGCGGAACCAGAGGCAGACTACAATGTGGAACTCGCACCACACCTGGTGGACAGACAGAAGGAACAACCTGAGGAAAGGGCAATCCCAACAGACAGCCCAGGCGAGTCAACAACAATCACACCAATCGAAACAGACAGCCCAGGCGAGATACCAGCAACTACACCCAAAGAAAAACAGACACCAAGGCAAACAACTGAACCACAACTCAGACGCTCCACGCGAGAGCGTAGACCATCTGAGAGACTGAACTTATAAAGACAATAAGACCTTGGGGGAGGATGATGTCATGTATCTTACATTATTATATATAACTGTATCCCAACATGCTATACATGACTGTAATAAGATATGACCTGTAACCACCAGCATACTTTACCACCAGGGGTGCACTTGCAAGAGACAGGTATATAAGCACAGGTCTCAGGCAAGTGCAGCATTCCAGAGCTGTGAAATAAAAGTGCAGGTCCAGAGTGACCTTGACTTCACTGCATGCCTCGTGTGAATCTGTACTGAGGGGATAGGACTTTACACTTTCTTTTAAACTTGTATTGAATGGGCTGCTGATCTAATATCACCTATATTGCACCACTGACAAAAGTTAAAATGATTCCCTTTGTGACTTTGGGAAAGCAACCAGTTCCTTATCCAACCAAATATCTGCCCACCTGACTCAACCTTGCTTTGTAGCCTTCATGCATCATCATAGGCAGTCCCTCGGAATCAAGAAATACTTGCTTCCACTCTTAAAATGAGTCCTTAGGTGGCTGAACAGTCCAATACGAGAACCACAGTCCCTGTCACAGGTGGGACAGATAGTCGTTGAGGGAAAGGGTGTGTGGGACAGGTTTGCCGCACGCTCTTTTCGCTGCCTGCGCTTGATTTCTGCATGCTCTCGGCGATGAGACTCGAGGTGTTCAGCGACCTCTCGGAAGCGCTTCCTCCACTTGGGGCAGTCTTTGGCCAGGGACTCCCAGGTGTCGGTGGACATCGTCTAGATAAGTGATTCTAAAACGGGGGTCTTTAAAGACTTTCCAGGGTGTCCGTGAAATAATGTGATATTAATTCCGCAAAATTTTCCTAAACTAGTTGTGTGGGATAAGAACAGAAGAATTAGGAGCATAAGTCGGCCATAAGGCCCAGTGAGCCTGTTCCAATAGTCAATAAGATCACGGCTGATCTTCGACCTCAACTCCACTTTCCCGTCCGATCCTCATATTCCTTGATTCCCATAGTCCAAAGATCCATCTATATCAGTCTTGAATACACTCCAAAACTGTGCATAAGAACATAAGAACATAAGAATTAGGAACAGGAGTAGGCCATCTAGCCCCTCGAGCCTGCTCCGCCATTCAACAAGATCATGGCTGATCTGGCCGTGGACTCAGCTCCACTTACCCGCCCGCTCCCCGTAACCCTTAATTCCCTTATTGGTTAAAAATCTATCTTTCTGTGACTTGAATACATTCAATGAGCTAGCCTCAACTGCTTCCTTGGGCAGAGAATTCCACAGATTCACAACCCTCTGGGAGAAGAAATTCCTTCTCAACTCGGTTTTAAATTGGCTCCCCCGTATTTTGAGGCTGTGCCCCCTAGTTCTAGTCTCCCCGACCAGTGGAAACAACCTCTCTGCCTCTATCTTGTCTATCAATTTCATGATTTTAAATGTTTCTATAAGATCACCCCTCATCCTTCTGAACTCCAACGAGTAAAGACCCAGTCTACTCAATCTCATCATAAGGTAACCCCCTCATCTCCAGAATCAGCCTAGTGAATCGTCTCTGTACCCCCTCCAAAGCTAGTATATCCTTCCTCAAGTAAGGTGACCAAAACTGCATGCAGTACTCCAAGTGCGTCCTCACCAATATCCTATACAGTTGCAGCAGGACCTCCCTGCTTTTGTACTCTATCCCTCTCACAATGAAGGCCAACATTCCATTCGCCTTCCTGATTACCTGCTGCACCTGCAAACTAACTTTTTGGGATTCATGCACAAGGACCCCCAGGTCCCTCTGCACCTCAGCATGTTGTAATTTCTCCCCATTCAAATAATATTCCCTTTTACTGTTTTTTTTCCCCCAAGGTGGATGAACTCACATTTTCCGACATTGTATTCCATCTGCTAAACCTTAGCCCATTCGCTTAACCTATCTAAATCTCTTTGCAGCGCCTCTGTATCCTCTACACAACCCGCTTTCCCACTAATCTTTGTGTCATCTGCAAATTTTGTTACACTACACTCTGTCCCCTCGTCCAGGTCATCTATGTATATTGTAAACAGTTGTGGTCCCAGCACCGATCCCTGTGGCACACCACTAACCACCGATTTACAACCCGAAAAGGACCCATTTATCCCGACTCTGCTTTCTGTGCACAGTCCTCCAGATGCGGTCTCATCAAAGCTCTGTACAATTGTAGCAAGACTTCCTTGCTCTTGTACTCCAGCCCCCTTGCTATAAAAAGCCAACATGCCATTTGCCTTCTGAATTGCTTGCTAATTCTGTGTTTCCTGTACAAGGACACCTAAGTCTCTCTGAGCACAAGCATTTAATCGTTTCTCACTATCAAAATTTTTTTTTCCCTATTCTTCCTAACAAAGTGAGTAACCTCACAGTTCCCCACATTATATTCCATTTTCCCACTCACTTAACCTGTGTGTATCCCTTTGTAGGCTCTTTGTGACCACCTCACAGCTTACTGTCCCATCTAGCTTTGTATTGTCAGCAAACTTGAATGCTTTGCACTCAGTCCCTTCATCTAAGTTATTGATATAGATTGTAAATAGCTGAGGCTCAAGCCCTGATCCTTGCGGCACCCCACTAGTTACAGTCTGCCAACCTGAAAATGACACGTTTATCACAACTCTCTGTTTTCTGTCCATTAACCAATCCTCTGTCCATGCTAATATATTTTCCCCAACCCCATGAGCCCTTATCTTGTGTCGCAACCTTTTATGTGGCACCTTATCGAATGCCTTTTGGAAAACCAAATATACTTCATCCACTGGTTCCGCTTTATCTACCCTGCTAGTTACGTCCTCAAAAAACTCTATTTTGTTGAACATGATTTCTCTTTCATAAAACCATAGTTATTCTGCCTAATCACATGATCATTTTCTAAGTGAGCCGTTACCACTTCCTTAACAATGGATTCCAGCATTTTCCCGATGACTGATGTCAGGCTAACTGGAATGTAGTTCCCTTGTTTTCTCTCTCTCTCCTTTCTTGAATAGCGGGGTTACATTTGCTACCTTCCAAACTGCTGGAACCATTCGAGAACCTCGGGAATTTTGAAAGATCACAAGCAATGCATCCACTATCTCTGCAGCCACCGCTTTTAGAACTTTCGGATGTCGGCTGTCAGGTCCAGGGGATTTGTCGGCTTTTTGTCCCGTTAGTTTCTCTCGTACTTTTTCTCTACTTATATTAATTACATTAAATTCCTCACTCTCATTAGACCCTTGGTTCCCCACCATTTTAGGTGTGCTTTTTGTGGTCTTCTACTGTGAAAACAGATACAAAATATTTGTTTAAAGTCTCTGCCATTCCTTATTCCACATAATAATTTCTCCTGTCTCAGCCTCTAAGGGACCAATGTTTATTTTTGCAACTTGCTTCCTTTTTGCATACTTGCAGAAGCTCTTTCAATTAGTTTTATATTTCCTGCTCGTACTCCCATTCTATTTTCTCCATTTTTATCAATTTGTTTGGTCATCCTTTGCTTGTTTCTAAAGCTCACTCCAATCCTCAAATTTACTACAATTCTTCGCAACATTATAAGCCTCGTCCTTTAATGTAATACTATCCTTAACTTCTTTAGTTAGGTACAGATGGATCACTTTTCCTGTATAAATTTTGGATTGTTAATGACGGCAAGTAGAAAACTAGGTTGAATTGAGCTGAAATCCCGTTACCATAGCAGCACTGATTTATGCGCTGGAATGTTCTAGAAAAATTGCATGGTGGAGGCATTGGGATTGTTGGAGATCCGGGGCGCATCAGGTTGCTTTTTGGTGGGGAGAGGCAAGAGGAGAGGTTGGGAAAGCTCTGACAGTGAATATAACACGTTTGGGTGCTGTGGATGTCGGCGGTCGAGCGTGAAGCAGGTGATCCCAATCACTCAAGCAGCTGTGTGTTTTGGGAGTACTTTTTCTTATCTTGAGTCTTTTCGAATTTCACTGCTTTAGCTGTTTAGTAATGAATTAAAATTGAGGCTTTTGCTAAATTCAAATTATATTTTAAATGTTTCCTAATTAAAATTCTAGATGAGCAGTAGTTTTTAAGATGGTGCTTAAAATTAACGTAACAAGTCGGAAAGTGAACAGTCGGCGCATCATTAAATAAATTGTCAAACATCACACCAAGGATAGAAAAGACTCTGCAGTGAGAAGTAGGCACACCCATCTCACTGATATCAGGGAGCAGCGTAGAGGCCCAGACCTGCGAGAAACCATCAGTGGCAGGTCGGGGCCATAAAAGGAGCGGTGTGCGGCCCAGGGAGCAGCGTGGAGGCATGCCACTCCCAGGTACAGCGCGAGCTGGTGCAGGAGGGCGACAGCAGCGAAGAGTGATGTCAGGAAGGTCCAAGTCGGTGATTGGAGCGTGAGCAGATACAGCAGGAGCAGCGAGAGATTGTGAGGGATGTGATCGGGGCCCAGGGGAGGCGTGAGTTTGGGGCCGGGGGCCCAGGGGCAGCACGGGCCAGCCCACACTGCGATATGTGCGCGCACTAGGTCCGTGCAGCAGAGCTGGTCTCCAGTTGTCTTGGGTAACCCTTGCCACTGGACCAAGACCTGGCTGGTGTGCAACGGTCACCCCACGTTAAAAAAATCCACGCACAGGCATCTTCCACCCTTCAGGATGTAGTTCGGGTTCTTCATTTGAAATACCTGTGAACTCATCCTTTTTTTTGGCGTGGAAGCAAGTCCAGTGACTACCTATGATGACGACTTGTTTTGTTAAAAGCATTATTAAAACACCCTTTACTTTTCGAAATTCAAATTATGATTATTGTATAATATTGTAATTTAGATGGGGGGAGGGGATGTCCATGATTACTAATCCATTTGGAAAGAGGTATTTCAACCAAAAATGTTTGAGAACCACTGGTCTAGATACACAATGTCAACCAAGCTTTCAACATCTCACAACTCTGTAACTTCTTCAAACATTCAATTGGTTAATGGGACAGAACCTTCTTTTTCAGAAGTCATTCTACGATTCCGTAATAATTTCATCTCTTTCAAAGTATATTTCACAGTACATTTCTAATGATCTATTCTCGCAACTTGCCTGTAATCGAAGTCTGACAAATAGGCCGATAGTTAACTAGTTCTCACAGATAATCCTTTTTAAACACTGGTACCATATAGTACTGTTTCCAGTCCAATGAAACAGTCCCGATGCTAGTCAGCTGTTAAATATATTCATCAAAAAATGCAAATACTAATGTACTTGAATAAATAAGCAATGGTCACAGGATAATATGGAGAGATGTACTGCTTCCCTCATTGAAACTGGAATAGCATGCACTGGCCCACGAGCAACTTGGGGCCGTATGGATGTTTGCAGTTCACTCTGGTCTTCCATCGATCTACGATAATTTCAAGGAATAATTTCCCAAGATTTTTTAAAACATATTAAAATGTTATTGCGAACAGATTAATTTGCTGTCAAATTTTCAGAAATAGTTTTGAACTGTGTATTATTTGATCTGGGACTTGGCATAATAATTCAATATATGCCAAGATTTAAAGAAAGGGGTTGAGTGTTATCAGAAAACTCCAATACAAATGCAAGAGGCATATCATTGTGTGAAACCAGCTGTAAAAATATGGGAAAGAATGACAGAGCAATTAATATTAAATTATATCTCTTGTTGGCTTTTTATAATTGCAGTACATTGGCTGCAAATTGGCTGCCAACTGAAAACATTTAATGCGATTTCTCCAATAATGAGCTATAAACAATTAATTTTGGCTTTTTAATTCACTGGACATTATTTTGGGCATTTTTATGTTTCAAATCATGACGTGAGAAAGTGTGTGAACTTTTTCTATAAAATTATATCAAGGTACATATGTATATATATACAGTTCACACACTTTCTCAGCTCATTTGATATGATACATAGTCATCATCATAGGTAGTCCCTCGGAATCGAGGAAGACTTGCTTCCACTCCTGAAGTGAGTTCTTTGGTGGCTAAACAGTCCAATACAAGAGCCGCAGACTCTGTCACAGGTGAGATAGACAGTCGTTGAGGGAAGGGGTGGATGGGGCTGGTTTGCCGCATGCTTTTTTCACTGCCTGCGCTTGATTTCTGCATGCTCGCGGCGATGAGACTCGAGGTGCTCAGCACCCTCCCGGATGCACTTCCTCCACATAGGGCGGCCTTGGATCAGTGTCAGTGGGGATGTCGCACTTTATCAGGGAGGCTTTGAGGGTGTCCTTATCGCATTTCCGTTGCCGTGTAGGAGCTCCGAGTAGAACGCTTGCTTTGGGAGTCTCGTGTCTGGCATGCGAACTGTGTGGCCTGCCCAGTGGAGCTGATCGAGTGTGGTCAGTGCTTCAATGCTGGGGATGTTGGCCTGATAGTAGGTTGCATGGCACATACATATAGGCACACAAGGTGGGAGTGTGAAGAGTTTAAATTAGACATTGGGTTAAGGCATCAGCTTTGGTCTGTAAAAGGTTGAGCGGGGATTGGACAGGTTGCTGCGGTTGTGATTGTTAGGTCATAGCAAGTGAACCTGTATTTCTGAAGGTATTCCTAATTTCATAATCAGCACATCCTTACTTGCTCTGATTGACAACTATCCCACAGGTTCTTTATCTATGCTCAAGATGGCCGGGGGGGGGGGGGTGGGGGGGGGTCGGGGTGTGGGGGGTGGGGGCGGTGATATGTGCTGGGCTGCACCACAGCAGAGGAAAACATCATTTTTCCGATTTTGATGGAGGGGGACTTTGCATCGGTTGAAAGTCAGGGGAAATTGTTTTGGCATTTTTCAACCAGTAATCAGCTCAATGCTGTGAAAAACAAACTCTGTAAAGATGAATGCATTCTCCGGTCATCTTTCCACATACCACAGGTTGCCTATTTTCATTCTGCTACAACATTTCCAGAACCACATCAAACACCCGGAGGAATATTGAAGGGTGCAGAGAGTGAGCAAGAAGGTCGTGTTCAACATGCTGCTCATTCAGCGATAAGTCATGGCTCAGACTTGCTCGGCCAATCGGTCTGTTTCTGTCCTGCGACATTCCATAAATTAATAAAATTATTTCCTAAAAAGCCAGAAGATCGCAAAAGAATAGAAAAGATAAAATCGATGGCAAAATGAAAGCAGAGCGAAAGATCAGTAACAGCACAACAGATTACAACTTGTGAAGTGACCAGGTAATTACTGAGTTGCAATCTATTACACCTGTTGTTTCGACATCCCTCATTTTGCTTGTTGTTTTACACTTTACTCAGTAGTTCCTGTCACCTCTGAACATACTAGGAGTAATGAAATATTGAGTTTTACATTTTTTCTATCTTCATTCTTTAATTTCCTTTTTGAAATAATACTGTAAGTGAGCTGCATAACCTACTTTGATGTCTCTCTTGAACAGCATGCAGCCAAGACCAATATAATTTTAAATCTTGCCTAATATAAATTGGTGCTGAAATTGTGTCTATGTGGTTTTGTGTAGCTCAATAGGCAATTTCGAATATTGTTGGATCCCACAGCTAATGCTTCGATATTTGAATGGATGTGTAACTTGAAATGAGTTGTGTCTTTGAATGCATATTTGTGTGAAATTGCTTCAAACCTCCTCAGTCGTGCCTGTCCAGAGGGCTGATGATGTTTCCTCCAAAAAAAATAGCAGTTTGGTGCAAAGCGGCCATTGTTAGCTTTATTTGAACAAATTATTTTTGTGATTTTAATATAAGAATCTATCTTGTGTACATATGCTTCCAGTTTAATAGAAACAAAGTGATCCACCAACAATGTCCTCTTTGTCCACTACATGCCTACTTTGGTGGGTTTAAATCTGAAGCTGTACACAGTGTATGAATAGCTTGGCATCATCAGAAATAAAAATATAGGAACAGGAGTAGACCATTGAGCCCATGCAGCATGTTCTGCCATTCAATGAGATCATTGACCTAACTCTGTGATCTGTGACCTACCTTCATATACCTGCCTTTGCCCCATATCCCATGATATCTTTGGTTAACAAAAATCTATCAATCTCAGATTTAAAATTAACAATTGACCTAGCAACACCCTTTGCACGTAGAATTGTTTCCGAACTTCACTCCTGAAAGACCTGGCTCTAATTTTTAAGTTATGTCCCTAGTTCTAGATTCCCCAACCAGTAGAAGTAGTTTCTCTTTATCTACCAGTTCCCCCTAATATCCTGAAAACGTCAATCAAATCATCCCTTAATCTTTTACATTCCAGGCAATACAACCCTAGTTTGTGTAATCTCTCCTCGTGATTTAACCCTTCAGTCCAGGTGTCATTCTAATAAATCTATGCTGTGCTCCCTCCAAGGCCAGTATATCCTTCCGAGGAGGGGTTTCCTAGAACTGAACACAATTCTCAAGGTGTGGTCTAACCAGGGCTTTGTATAGCTGCAGCATGCCTTCTAACACCATATAGTTTTAGTTCTCTAGATATAAAGACCAGCATTCCATTTGCCTTTTTCATTAATTTTTTAACCTGTCCATGACATTTTAATGGTCTATTTATCACTAAATCTCTTTGGCTCTCCACTGCTTCCAGCTAATTACTGCGTTGATCAGTAATATCGATAGTGGCAAGGCAAACTTTCATTCTGTACTTTTTTAAATGTACAAAATATATGGAAAACATAGATTAGAGAGTTTAAAAAAAATCATGCACTCATAATTTGTACATAATATGCAAGAGCCAATGTGATAACTAGAATCACAACCAGCTCTGCCACTTTCAGATACAATCAGGATACATCATGCGCATGGAGCTATAATAAAGCCTGCCAGAATGATCATTATGTTTCGTACTTTTCTGTCCAGATGACATTGTACAACATCGAATGTAATTGCAGCATTGATTCTTTACATAATTCATCTATTTTGTGATAGTGAATTACAATTTTTGCTTTTCATGTAATTTTCCACTGCAGATACTTTGATGAATTTTTATTATGTATTGCTGGTTCAGTGTCCAAGTATACTCAACAGACCCAGAAATAAACATTGCAAGAATCCCTGGCACAAAATCATGCCTGTAGCTGTCGATGGCCACTATCAGTTGATTTTATGATAACAACTCAAAATCAATCATGTTCATTGTATTCTTTTGTATTGTAAAGAGAAAGGAGTGAAAACAAAAGTAGACATGAATTGCATCCATTAAAACACAGTTAATACATGTACAATTTATTCCCCTGGCATTGCTCATGGGCAGCCCAGTTTCCACAGCGAATGTAAAAAGCGGTTTTACACATCAAGTTATCTGACAGTGCATTTGACCAGTTGGCTGCTGTAATAGTTTATTTCACCAAATGGCAGCTATTCAGGAGAACCATCAATGACATTCCCAGTTACCCCTGTCCTGTTGAAGTCTAAATGTAACAGTCTTTACCCCATCACAGAACGTCGCAAGTTCACTAAAGCAATGAATCGCATGATTAACCTCCAGAAAACCTGTTACATGTCAAAGATACTGAACAACAAAGTAACCTTTCTCTCCACAAAAACCCTTATTCCCAATTACATTATAAAATATATATTTTTGTTTGATCTCGCATGGTGCATTTGTGGTGTTTGCTTCAGTTGAAGTACCTCATTTGTTTATTACCTCTCTTCCTTCCCGCAAACCATCCTCTTTTATCTCAATTATTTACAAGATTCTGAGTAACATATTTTTTGCATACTTATAATGGAGTCATCATTCTTGCTGAAGCTCTGATTGGTGTAGGGTTTCCGGGAGTTGCAGGGACCACAGTTCTATTGTTACATTTCTAATAGCCAGCATTTGAGCAGGTGATCAAAGACCATTATCTAGGCTTGGCTGACCAAACAATTCTGGCCGCAATGTCCAAGGTCAGTATCAAAGCGCCTCACAAATATACCCATCTGGCCCAAGCACAGACATTCATTTCCCTCAATGCTTCAAAACAAATCATCTTATTTGTTACTCACATCTCATAGTTGATGATTGTAGTTGTATTTGTCTGGACTTCTCAGCTCATTCTTCATTGGAGTTTCACACTAGCACATTTGAGGCGACAGCTCCTATGATGCATCTCTCACACTGAATTTATCCACATTGGATCAAAACTCCCAACACCCACGGCCCAAGATAAAATTTCCAACTCAAGATCTAGAACCTCGATAGAAGGGAATGTGTATGTAGGGGAATGTCTGGTAGCAATTTCTAATGTTAAGTGACTATTTTTATGACTAAGATTTGGTGATATTTTTCAGAAATTATATTCTAAATATTGGGGCTACAATTCCGGCCTCGCTGGGACCGTACGAAGTGCGTACAGACGCGGCGAGGCCTCGCTAAAGTCGGTTTTCGATGTGCATGTGCCGAAAACCGGCTTTCCGATCTGTCAAGTTTGCCTTGACAGATCGAACACGTCCCCGCAGGAAGGACATTTGCACGGCAGAGATAACTCATGCCCAGTGAATGTCCTTCAAACTCTAACGCCTGGTGAAAGCAGGGGCATAGTCTACTTTTACCAGCATAAGAGTTTTAAAACATATAAAAATTCTATTTAAAAATACATTTTTATGTTAAAAACCCTGTCCATTAGGGTAAGTTTATTTTAAACGGTATTGAAACACATAGGGCCCAGAATTGGTCGAGATACCACCCATTAACCACCCAAAAATGCAATTTTGGTGAAAAAACACCGACGGAAAATTTATCAGTGACATACCGCCGGGCGGTATGCACACCATCCACCCATGCAGACCCCCGACATACCGCCCAAAAGTGCAAAATTCATGACGTACCACTGACATACTGCCGGAAGGTGCTTTTCAGTGGATCTTAAGTGGGCAGTATGTACACAGAGCTGACAGGTTTGTTTCACCTTGATAGTTCTCCACAGTTTGATGTATTTTTAAATGGATTGTAGTATTTTCTAGTGTTAGGCAAAAATATAAATGTTCTAATAAAGCCTTATTTAGTCCTTTATTAATGAAGTATAATAAAAATTTTATTAGTCTCTCTCACCCCCCAGTCTCTACCCCCCCCAACAGCGATCTCCCCCCGTTTCTCCCCCCCACCCCCACAGCGATCTCCCCACACCCCCCCACAGCGATCTCCCCCCCGCCCCCCACCCCACAGCAATCTCCCGCCCCCCCCTCAGTGCTCTCCCCCCGTTCCCCCCACAGCGATCTCCCCCCCCCCCACCCCACAGCAATCTCCCGCCCCCCCCTCAGTGCTCTCCCCCCGTTCCCCCCACAGCGATCTCCCCCCCCCCCACCCCACAGCAATCTCCCGCCCCTCCCTCAGTGCTCTCCCCCCGCCCCCCCACCCCACAGCAATCTCCTGCCCCCCCCTCAGTGCTCTCCCCCCGTTCCCCCCACAGCGATCTCCCCCCCCCCCACCCCACAGCAATCTCCCGCCCCTCCCTCAGTGCTCTCCCCCCGCCCCCCCCACCCCACAGCAATCTCCTGCCCCCCCCTCAGTGCTCTCCCCCCGTTCCCCCCACAGCGATCTCCCCCCGCCCCCCCACCCCACAGCAATCTCCCGCCCCCCCCTCAGTGCTCTCCCCCCGTTCCCCCCACAGCGATCTCCCCCCCCCCCACCCCACAGCGATCTCCCGCCTCTCCCCCCCCCACAGCGCTCTCAGTCCAGCAGTTTCTGGCCTCTCGTCGGTGCCTTTCGGGGGGGGGCGGAGCTTTACCACAGCATGCGCGTGTGCACACCTCGGGAGCCGAAGATTCTCCAGTCGAAAAGCCTACTCCGTTGCACACCGCCGGCTGCACTCCGCTCGGCTTCCCGCCGAGAAAAATGCAATGAAATTCCCACGCACTCAGTCCCAGTGGTACCGGGCGGTAAACAATGACGCACCACCTGGGGACCACCAAAAAACAGGCGGACCATGTGTTTGACCAATTTCAGCCCCCTAAAAAAAAATTCCCCCAAAATTTTTTGTTTCTAAAACATTTAATTAACTTTAATTTCAATTAATTTGAAATATGTGAGGTGTTTTATTTATTTATTATGTTGTGTTGAGAATACTGCACCATGATTGGTTGTCCAGGCTCACATGACACTAGCTTGGACTTATATACCTCGAAGGCAGGACCTCTCGCGCTGCGCAGCGAATCTCGGCCTCCGACCGGGATCCGATGTTTCTCCGGGACCAACAGGTAGATTGGTAGATTGTTTTCGGGTTGGAGGCGTTCCTACGAAGGAAGCCTCCGACAGCAATTTTCGGCCCGTTGTTTTTAGTAGTATATACACTGACATGAGTGGAAAACAATGGCAGCCAGAAAGAGTGCAGAAGTTATTTCAGTAATATGTGTGGTTGGCTTTGTGGCATGAGTTGATTCATGAATGGTAAATTTAAAAAGGAAATTAGGGAATTGATTGCTCATTTTTCTCCTGTCACTAATTCTTCACTGTTATTTTTTGTTATTCAGATTAATTCAAGTTTAATCAACTAGATATTTGATTGATGAATTAAGAGGTACATGGTAACTTGACTCAATTAATGGGTTATTGAGCAAGTTTCCAGTGTCCAAAGCCAGACCGCAGTACCGTTGGATTGTTAAACATGTAAGCACTCTTTGGAGAACTCTCCTGCTTAGTAATTAAGATCCTTCTTTTGTAAGGAGGCTATGAATATGAGATGGTCAAGAAATGTTTAATTTCCCAACCAAGCCCAATTATGCAATGTATTACTGCAGTATCCAGGCAATGGGCTCTTTAATTGGATGCAAAGAAATATTCCATTTCTCTTTGGGAAAGTTATTGGATAATTAATGATCGAGGGCCTGTCATTTAATGAATGCTCTATCTTTTATGGGCAGTTTACTTACAAAGCCTTTTTTGGTTCTAAAAAATTATCCTCATGAAAAGCAGACATCAAGTTTGAGCTACAGAAGCCCTGTAACAAAAGGAAAATTCTTCGGAAATGTATTCTGATCAAACAGTAAGCCATTTCAGGTCATGCATACATTATCTGAGCTGATATTCCAGTGCAGTATTGATGGAATGCTGCACCATCAAAGATACCACCCTTTGGATGAGATTTAAAGCCAAATACCTGTTGCCAACGTTCAAGACAATCTCAAATATTTAATGGTACTGTAGATGGGTTGGGGGGGCGGGGGGGATTCTACAAGAAACATAACCAGCCTAAATATAAACAAAACAGCAAAAGAGAGCATGAGTAAAGTAAAGGAGGACATTGATGGCAAGAGAATAAATAGAGTTATGGAGCAGGAGTCTAAAAAGATGGTTAAACATAAAGTGAGAGGAAATCCTATTAAAAATGAGTTAAACTGTACAGCAATGCACACAGTGTCCATAATAAAACAGGGGAGCTGGAGGCAATCATGCATAATGAGGAACAGACATAGTAGGGATTACTGAGACATGGCTACAGAAAAATCAGAACTGAGAATTAAACATTGCAGGGTATAACATATTTAGAAAAGATAGAATGGGGAAAAAGGGGAGGTGGAATAATTGTACTTATTAGGGATAACATAAAGGCAGTAGAAAAAAGAGACACAGCTATCAACAAGACAAAAATAGAATCCATATGGATAGAGATAAAAGATAATAAAGGATCGATCACACTAATAGATGTAGTCTACAGACCACCTAATAGTGGAATGGAGCTGGAGGAAGAACTATGCAGACAAATTAGGGAAAATAAGGAAAAAACATAGAATAATAATCATGGGAGATTTCAACTACCCTGATATTAATTGGACAGAAGTAGTAGATAAAGGGGATAAGGGAATGGAATTCATAGCCCAACAAGGGAGAATTCCCTATCAGATCTAGTAATGGGGAATGAATCAGAGCAGATAGGAGAATTAAAAATAGGGGAACATCTAGGCAATAGTGACCATAATATAGTACGCTTTAAGATATTTGAGCAGAACATAAGTATGACGAAAACCAGGGTAATAGACTGGAGAAATGCTGATTTTGAGGGGCTGAGAGTAGAACTTGGGAAAATAAAATGGACAACAATATTGGCAAATAAAAGATGTAGAACAACAATGGGAAACATTTAAAACGGTGTTCAACAGAATACAGGAACAAAATAATCCACGAAAAGGAAAGAACAAACTAAACACTAATGAGACTCCATGGATGAATAAAGCCATAAGGGAACAACTGAGGGTAAGGAAGGAGGCAGACATTAAGTACACAGACAGCAGGTGAGTGCATGAAAAGGGATAATACAAAAAGATTAGCAATGAAAAAAGTTAAGAAGGCAAAGAGAAACTATGAAATGAAATCATCAAGGAACATAAAACAAAATAGTAAAATATTTTACAGGCACATCAATAAAAAAAGGAAGGTTAGGATGGGAATAGGGCCATTGAGGGAGAGATGGCAGAAAAATAAATAAAAATTTTGCTTTAATAATTATAGAAGAGGTGGACATGACATTGGATGATGAGATTAGTAATGAGATAAGAACATTTAAAATAAAAATAGGGGATATATGAAATAAACTAATCAAACTCAAAGAGGATAAAATCCCTGGTCTGGATGGATTGCATCCACACATTTTAAAAGAATTTAGGGAAAAGTTAGTAGAGTACACATATTTAATAATTCATTAAAAAAAGGTGCGGTGCCAGAGGTACTGGTGGATAGCTAACGTAATACCTATATTTGGTCCCCTAATCTGAGGAAGGACATTCTTGCTATTGAGGGAGTGCAGCGAAGGTTCACCAGACTGATTCCCGGGATGGCAGGACTGACATATGAAGAAAGACTGGATTGACTAGGCTTATATTCACTGGAATTTAGAAGAATGAGAGGGATCTCATAGAAACATATCAAATTCTGACAGGATTGGACAGGTTAGATGCAGGAAGAATGTTCCCGATGTTGGGGAAGTCCAGAACCAGGGGTCACAGTCTATGGATAAGGGGGAAGCCATTTAGGACCGAGATGAGGAGAAACTTCTTCACTCAGAGAATTGTGAACCTGTGGAATTCTCTACCGCAGAAAGTTGTTGAATGGTGAATTGTTTTCTGGGTATCAGTCTACGACAGATATATTCAAAAGGGAGTTAGATGTGGCCCTTACGGCTAAAGGGATCAAAGGATATGGAGAGAAAGCAGGAATGGGGTATTCAAGTTGCATGATCAGCCATGATCATATTGAATGGCGGTGCAGGCTCGAAGGGCTGAATGGCCTACTCCTGCACCTATTTTCTATGTTTCTATGTACAAAGGGGGATAGAAAATGTCCAGGGAATTATAGATCAATCAGCTTAACATCGGTGGTAGGAAAAATTATGGAATCCCTACTAAAGGAGAAAATGCAAGCACATCTAAAAACCAAAAATATAATAATAATGAATAGTCAGCATGGATTTCAAAAGGGAAAGTGTAGCTTGACCAACCTCATTGAATTTTTTGAAGAGGTAACAGAGAGAGTAGACAAGGGTGATGTAATTTATCTAGATGTTCAAAGGGCCTTCGATAAGGTACCCCATAATAAACTGATGAACAAAATCAGAGAATGCAGAGTCAGGGGACAAGTAGCAGAATGGATAGCTCGCTGGCTTCAAGACAGAAAGCAGAGAGTTGGGGTAAAGGGTAGATATTCAGAGTCGCAGAAGGTGGGTAATGGTGTTCCACAAGGATCAGTGCTGGGACCGCAGTTGTTCACATCTTATATTAATGATTTAGACTTTGGAATCAAAATCACAATTTGTAAATTTGCGGATGACACCAAATTGGGGGGATAGTCAATACTGAGGAGGACCACTCGAAATTACAGGACATTAATAAACTTGCAGAATGCGCATATAATTGGCAAATGAAGCTCAACACAGATAAATGTGAGGTATACAAAGAGGAAAATACTGCGGATGCTGGAATCTGAAATAAAAACAGAAATACTCAGCAGGCCAGGCAGCATCTGTGGAGAGAAACAGAGTTAACCCTTCGTCAGAACTGGAAAAAGTGAGAGATGTAACAGGTTCTTAAGCAAGTGTCGGGGCAGAGAGAGGGGGGAAGGGAGGAAAGAGCAAAAGGGAAGGTCTGTGATAGGGTGAGAGGCAGGAGAGATTAGAGACAAAAGGGATGATGGTACAAAGCAAAAGGAGATGGTAATGGAACAAGTTATGAAACAAAAGATGAGTCTGGATAGGATGTAAATGGAGATGGCAGAATCATCAATAGCTGCTGTGGGACAGAGAAAAAAACAGAAAAAAAGTAAAGAAAATGGGGTGGAGGTTACAGTCTGCAATTGTTGAACTCGATGTTGAGTCCAGAAGACTGTAAAGTGCCTAAACAAAAGATTGTGTTTCTCGAGCTTGCACTGAGCTTCGTCGGAACAGTATCAGAGTCCAAGGATGGAGAGGTCAGAATGGGGGTGCAGCAGAGAATTATAGTGACAGGCGACCGGAAGCTCAGGGTCACGTTTACGGACTGAACGGAGGTGTTCTACAAAGTGATCACCCAATCTGCTTTTGGTCAACCCGATGTAGGGGAGACCACATCGTGAGCAGCCAATACAGTATACTAAATTGAAAGAAGTACAAATAAATCGCTGTTTCACCTGGAAGGAGTGTTTGGGACCCTGGACAGTGGGAAGGGAAGAGGTAAAAGGGCAGGTGTTGCATCTCTTGCGCTTGCACGAGAAGGTGCCGTGGGAAGGGGAGGGGGTGCTGGGGGTGACTACAGAGTGGACCAGGGTGTTGCAGAGGGAGCGGTCCCTTCGGAATGCTGAGAGGGGAGGGGAGGTGAAGATGTGATTGGTGGTGGGATCACGCTGGAGGTGGCAGAGGATGATCTGTTGAAAGTAGAGTCTGCTGGGGTGAAAGGTGAGGACAAGGGGAACCCTGTCGTGGTTCTGGGAGGGAGGGGTAGCTGTGAGCGCACAAGTGCAGGAAGTAGAACGGACATGGTTGAGGGCCATGTTAACTACAGTAGAGGGGAATACTCGGTTGAGGAAAAAGGAAGATGCATCGGAAGCATTAGTATGAAAGGTGTCATCGTCAGAGCAGATGCGACGGAAATGCAGAAACTGGGAGAATGGAATGGAGTCTTTACAGGAAGCGGGGTGGGAAGATGTGTAGTCCAGGCAGCTGTGGGAGTCAGTGGGCTTATAGCGAATATTTGATAATAGCCTATCCCCAGAAATAGAGACAGAGAAGTCAAGGAAGGGAATGGAAGATTCACAGATGGACCATGTGAAGGTGAGGGAAGGGGGGATATTGAATGCAAATTGAATGAAATTTTCTAATCCAGGGTGAGAGCAGGAAACAGCACCGATACAGTCATCAATGTGAGGGAGATGACCCGAGGAGGACTGGAACAAAGAATGTTTCACATATCCCACGAAAAGGCAGGCATAGCCAGGGCACATGTCGGTTCCCATAGCAACACCAATATGTGAGGTATTACATTTTGGTAGGAAGAATAGGGAGGTCACTTATTATTTGGAGGGTGAGAATGGAATAGAGGAACAATGGGATCTCGGAGCACAAATACACAAATCACAAAGTTCAGACACAGGTTAGCAAGGCCATAAAAAAGCAAACCAAGCAATAGGGTTTATTTCTAGAGGTATAACATTGAAAAGTAGGGAAGTTATGCTAAACCTGTATCGAACCTTGGTTTGACCGCAGTACTGCTTATAGTTCTAGTCATCATATTATAAAAAGGATATAGAGGCACTGGAGAAGGTGCAGAGAAGATTCACAAGGATGATACCAGAATTGCGAGGGTATACATAATCAGGAAAGGATGAACAGGCTTGAAAAGAGAAGGCTGAGGGGTGACCTAATAGAGGTCTTTAAAATTATGAAAGGTTTTGATAGAGTGGATACAGAGAGAGTGTTTCCACTTGTGGGGAAGACCGTAACTAAAGGCCATCAATATAAGATAGTCACCAAGAAATCCAATCAGGAATTCAGAAGAAACTTTTTTACCCAGAGAGTGGTGAGAATGTGGAACTCGCTGCCACAGGGAGTGAATGAAGTGAATAGTATCGATGCATTTAAGGAGAGGCTAGACAAGCATATGAGGGAGAAGGGAATAGAGGGTTATGCTGATAGATTTTGATGAGGAAAGACGGGAGGGAGTTCGCGTGGAGCATAAACGCCGGCATGGACTGGTTGGGCCGAATGGCCTCTTCCTGTGCTGTGCATCCTACGTAATCCTATGTAGTTGTGTACAAAACATTTTGATATACTGAAATGTGCTAAAACACCACATAAAAGCACATATGTATTATTATTTAACTATGACTGACATATGACTGTGTACTCAGAATGTGTAGTTACCACAGTAAACCTTGTGTGGGTTTATCACAAGGAAGAATAGTGCTGGAAATAATGAGGGTGTTTGGAGCAATTCGAGCCCAGGCACTCCAAGTGCTGTAAGTGAACCACACAGTTATTGTAGATGTTTAAACAAACATTCTTCAGCTGCCATAATCACAATGGCTCTTTCAATCTTCACCCTCAAATTCACTTTCAAGAGACTGCTTAAGAATTTCAACAAGATTCACAATTCCATAACCACGAGCAATAAAAGACAACGCATTAATTCATTAATTGAGAGTGCAGTTAAATCAAAGCTCATTTGGCCATTCATAGGATAGGAGAATAGATTAAGCTCCATTTAGCTCACTTTCTATCAACCTCGTAGTCACAGGAGCCAATGATAATGGTGATGATGACAAATTAGTTATCAATCTCTATCAATTCGTCTCGAACAGACCCAGAAAAACCCCAGTAATGGAGAACTTTAGGAACCATCAGTCCAATGTCGCCTGTTCCTCCAAAGCATGCTAGATGTATCATATGCGATGTACATATATGATTTACTCATACACTGTATCCCAAATGTTATTTCTTAAAACAAATCTATCTCATTTGCATTTGAATTAACCAGAGATAATTGCTTCCACCGTCTGCCCAGAGAATCTTTTATACAGATTGACCATTCGTTCACTGGAATATTGTTTCCACAAATTAATTTTGAATTTACCCCATTCAAGCGTGACTGAGTTGGTCACACCGCAGGTAAAAGTTGCACAGCCAGATAGGGAATGGGTGACCATCAGGAAGAGCAAGGAAAGACAGGTAGTACAGGGGTCCCTGCGGTCACCTCCCTCCAAAACAGATACACCATTTCGGGTACTGTAGGGGGAGATGGCTCATCAGGGGATGGCAGCAGCAGCAGCCAAGTCCATGGCACCAGAGGTGGTTCTGCTGCACAGGAGGGCAGGAACAAGAGTGGGAGAGCTATAGTGGTAGGGGATTCTATTCTAAGGGGAATAGATAGGCGTTTCTGCGGCTGCAAACGAGACTCCAGGATGGTATGTTGCCTCCCTGGTGCAAGGGTCAAGGATGTCTCGGGGCGGCTGCAGCACATTCTGGAGGGGGAGGGTGAACAGCCAGTTGTCGTGGTACATATAGGTACCAACGATATCGGTAAAAAACGGGATGAGGTCCTACAAGCTGAATTTAGGGAGCTAGGAGTTAAATTAAAAAGTAGGACCTCAAAGGTAGTAATCTCAGGATTGCTATCAGTGCCATGTGCTAGTCGCAGTAGGAATTGCAGGATAGCTCAGATGAATACATGGCTTGAGGAATGGTGCAAGAGGGAGGGATTCAAATTCCTGGGACATTAGAACCGGTTCTGGGGGAGGTGGGACCAGTACAAACCGGATGGTCTGCACCTGGGCAGGACCGGAACCGATGTCCTAGGTGGAGCGTTTGCTAGTGCTGTTGCGGAGGGTTTAAACTAAATGGCAGGGGGATGGGAATCTATGCAGGAAAGCAGAGGGAAGTAAAAAGGGGGAAGAAGCAAAAGGTAGGAAGGGCAAAAATCAAAAAGGGCCACATTCGTTCACTGGAAGATTGTTTCCACAAATTAATTTTGAATTTACCCCCTTCAAGCGTGACTGAGTTGGTCACACCGCAGGTAAAAGTTGCACAGCCAGATAGGGAATGGGTGACCATCAGGAAGAGCAAGGAAAGGCAGGTAGTACAGGGGTCCCTGCGGTCACCTCCCTCCAAAACAGATACACCATTTCGGGTACTGTAGGGGGGGATGACTCATCAGGAGCGGGCAGCAGCAGCCAAGTTCATGGCACCGTGGCTGGCTCTGTTGCACAGGAGGGCAGGAAAAAGAGTGGGCGAGCGATAGTGATAGGGGATTCAATTGTAAGGGGAATAGATAGGCGTTTCTGCGGCCGCAACCGAGACTCCAGGATGGTATGTTGCCTCCCTGGTGCAAGGGTCAAGGATGTCTCGGAGCGGGTGCAGGACATTCTAAAAAGGGAGGGAGAACAGCCAGTTGTCGTGGTGCACGTTGGTACCAATGACATAGGTAAAAAAGGGATGAGTTCCTACGAAATGAATTTAAGGAGCTAGGAGCTAAATTAAAAAGTAGGACCTCAAAAGTAGTAATCTCGGGATTGCTACCAGTGCCACGTGCTAGTCAGAGTAGGAATCGCAGGATAGCTCAGATGAATACGTGGCTTGAGCAATGGTGCAGCAGGGAGGGATTCAAATTCCTGGGGCATTGGAACCGGGTCTGGGGGAGGTGGGACCAGTACAATCCGGACGGTCTGCACCTGGGCAGAATCGGAACCAATGTCCTCGGGGGAGTGTTTGCTAGTGCTGTTGGGGAGGAGTTAAACTAATATGGCAGGGGGATGGGAACCAATGCAGGGAGATAGAGGGAAACAAAAAGGAGGCTAAAACAAAAGACAGAAAGGAGATGAGGAAAAGTGGAGGGCAGAGAAACCCAAGGCAAAGAACAAAAAGGGCCATTGTACAGCAAAATTCTAAAAGGACAGAGGGTGTTATAAAAACAAGCCTAAAGGCTTTGTGTCTTAATGCAAGGAGTATCCGCAATAAGGTGGATGAATTAACTATGCAAATAGATGTTAACAAATATGATGTGATTGGGATTACGGAGACGTGGCTCCAGGATGATCAGGGCTGGGAACTCAACATCCAGGGGTATTCAACATTCAGGAAGGATAGAATAAAAGGAAAAGGAGGTGGGGTAGCATTGCTGGTTAAGGAGGAGATTAAGGCAATAGTTAGGAAGGACATTAGCTTGGATGATGTGGAATCTATATGGGTAGAGCTGCAGAACACCAAAGGGCAAAAAACGTTAGTGGGAGTTGTGTACAGACCTCCAAACAGTAGTCGTGATGTTGGGGAGGGCATCAAACATGAAATCAGGGGTGCGTACAATAAAGGTGCAGCAGTTATAATGGGTGACTTTAATATGCACATAGATTGGGCTAACCAAACTGGAAGCAATACGGTGGAGGAGGATTTTCTGGAGTGCATAAGGGATGGTTTTTTAGACCAATATGTCGAGGAACCAACTAGGGGGGAGGCCATCTTAGACTGGGTGTTATGTAATGAGAGAGGATTAATTAGCAATCTCGTTGTGCGAGGCCCCTTGGGGAAGAGTGACCATAATATGGTGGAATTCTGCATTGGGATGGAGAATGAAACAGTTAATTCAGAGACCATGGTCCAGAACTTAAAGAAGGCTAACTTTGAAGGTATGAGGCGTGAATTGGCTGGGATGGATTGGCGAATGATACTTAAGGGGTTGACTGTGGATGGGCAATGGCAGACATTTAGAGACCGCATGGATGAACTACAACAATTGTACATTCCTGTCTGGCATAAAAATAAAAAAGGGAAGGTGGCTCAACCGTGGCTATCAAGGGAAATCAGGGATAGTATTAAAGCCAAGGAAGTGGCATACAAATTGGCCAGAAATAGCAGCGAACCTGGGGACTGGGAGAAATTTAGAACTCAGCAGAGGAGGACAAAGGGTTTGATTAGGGCAGGGAGAATGGAGTATGAGAAGAAGCTTGCAGGGAACATTAAGACAGATTGCAAAAGTTTCTATAGATATGTAAAGAGAAAAAGGTTAGTAAAGACAAACGTAGGTCCCCTGCAGTCAGAATCAGGGGAAGTCATAACGGGGAACAAAGAAATGGCGGACCAATTGAACAAGTACTTTGGTTCGGTATTCACGAAGGAGGACACGAACAACCTTCCGGTTATAAAAGGGGTCGGGGGGTCTAGTAAGGAGGAGGAACTGAGGGAAATCCTTATTAGCCGGGAAATTGTGTTGGGGAAATTGATGGGATTGAAGGCCGATAAATCCCCAGGGCCTGATGGACTGCATCCCAGAGTACTTAAGGAGGTGGCCTTGGAAATAGTGGATGCGTTGACAGTCATTTTCCAACATTCCATTGACTCTGGATCAGTTCCTATGGAGTGAAGGGTAGCCAATGTAACCCCACTTTTTAAAAAAGGAGGGAGAGAGAAAACAGGGAATTATAGACCGGTCAGCCTGACATCGGTAGTGGGTAAAATGATGGAATCAATTATTAAGGATGTCATAGCAGTGCATTTGGAAAGAGGTGACATGATAGGTCCAAGTCAGCATGGATTTGTGAAAGGGAAATCATGCTTGACAAATTTTCTGGAATTTTTTGAGGATGTTTCCAGTAGAGTGTATAAGGGAGAACCAGTTGATGTGGTATATTTGGACTTTCAGAAGGCGTTCGACAAGGTTCCACACAAGAGATTGATGTGCAAAGTTAGAGCACATGGGATTGGGGGTAGTGTACTGACATGGATTGAGAACTGGTTGTCAGACAGGAAGCAAAGAGTAGGAGTAAATGGGTACTTTTCAGAATGGCAGGCAGTGACTAGTGGGGTACCGCAAGGTTCTGTGCTGGGGCCCCAGCTGTTTACACTGTACATTAATGATTTAGATGAGGGGATTAAATGTAGTATCTCCAAATTTGCGGATGACACTCAGTTGGGTGGCAGTGTGAGCTGCGAGGAGGATGCTGTGAGGCTGCGGAGCGACTTGGATAGGTTAGGTGAGTGGGCAAATGCATGGCAGATGAAGTATAATGTGGATAAATGTGAGGTTATCCACTTTGGTGGTAAAAACAGAGAGACAGACTATTATCTGAATGGTGACAGATTAGGAAAAGGGGAGGTGCAAAGAGACCTGGGTTCATGGTACATCAGTCATTGAAGGTTGGCATGCAGGTGCAGCAGGCGGTTAAGAAAGCAAATGGCATGTTGGCCTTCATAGCAAGGGGATTTGAGTACAGGGGCAGGGAGGTGTTGCTACAGTTGTACAGGGCATTGGTGAGGCCACACCTGGAGTATTGTGTACAGTTTTGGTCTCCTAACCTGAGGAAGGACATTCTTGCTATTGAGGGAGTGCAGCGAAGGTTCACCAGACTGATTCCCAGGATGGCGGGACTGACCTATCAAGAAAGACTGGATCAACTGGGCTTGTATTCACTGGAGTTCAGAAGAATGAGAGGGGATCTCATAGAAACATTTAAAATTCTGACGGGGTTAGACAGGTTAGATGCAGGAAGAATGTTCCCAATGTTGGGGAAGTCCAGAACCAGAGGTCACAGTCTAAAGATAAGGGGTAAGCCATTTCGGACCGAGATGCGGAGGAACTTCTTCACCCAGAGAGTGGTGAACCTGTGGAATTCTCTACCACAGAAAGTTGTTGAGGCCAATTCACTAAATATATTCAAAAAGGAGTTAGATGAGGTCCTTACTACTAGGGGGATCAAGGGGTATGGCGAGAAAGCAGGAATGGGGTACTGAAGTTGAATGTTCAGCCATGAACTCATTGAATGGCGGTGCAGGCTAGAAGGGCCGATTGGCCTACTCCTGCACCTATTTCTATGTTTCTATGTTTCTATTACAACATAATTCTAAAAGGCCAAAGAGTGTTAAAAAAACAAATCTGAAGGCTCTGAATCTTGATGCGAGGAGCATTCGTAATAAGGTGGATGAATTAACTGCGCAGGTAGCTGTTAACGGATATAATGTCATTGGGATTACGGAGACATGGCTCCAGGGTAACCAGGGTTGGGAACTCAACATCCAGGGGTATTCAATATTCAGGAAGGATAGACAGGAAGGAAAAGGAGGTGGGGTAGCATTAAAGAGATGAACGTAATAGTTAGGAAGGACATTGGCTGGGATGATGTGGAATCTATGGGCCCAAGTTTCCACAAGAAAAAAAACGGGCGCCCCTCCAAGCTGTGGGGGGGGGCGGAGCCAGGTCCCTGCGCTGAAAACAGTACCGGGACCTCTGCACACGCGCACTACAGTTGGCACGCAAGTGCAGTAGCTCCAGGCGCCGAACTGTGTGGGAGGGGCCCGAAGCACGCAGCCCCTAGCCCTGGCCCAATGGCCTCACTGGGGCTGCGTGAATGAGGCTCCTCCCACGGCCAGCTCCTGCTCCCCACCCGACCAGCCCCGACACCCGCTCCCCCCGACCCGACACCCGCTCCCTCCACCCCCGCCGACCAGATCCGACCCGACCCAACACCCGCTCTTTCCCTCCCCGCGACCAGACCCGACCCAACACGCGCTCCCCCCACCTCCCCCCACTGCCCCGCCCCGAGACCCGACACCCGCTCCCCCCCCTCCCGCCGACCAGACCCGCCCCGATCCGACACCCGCTCCGCCCCCCCCCGCCCCGACCCGAGACCGGTTTCCCCCCCCCCGCCCCGACCCGAGGCCCGCTCACCCCCCCCCCCGCCCCGACCCGACACCCGCTCCCCCCCGACCTGAGACCCGCCCCGACCCGCGACTCGCTCCCCCCCCGACCCGAGGCCCGCTCCCCCCGACCCGACACCCGCTCCTGTTCCCCGACCCCCCACTCTCTCTCTCTTCCCCCCCTCTCTCCTCCCCCCCCTCTCTCTCTCTTCCTCCCCTCTCTCTTCCTCCCCTCCCTCCCTTCCTCCCTCTCTCTCCCCTCCCCTCCCTCCCTCTCCCTCTCTCTCTCTCCCCCTCCCACTCAGCGGCACGAACGGCTGCAGAATTCTCCCTGGCTGAAGCACTTTCACACAGGTAGGAAAATGGTTTATTTAATCTTTTCTTGGCTTATAAATGTTTATTCAGGTTGGATTTATTTGTATAATATTTGTAGAAGTATAAATAAGGATTTATTGTCGAATTTAATGAGTTCCCTTCCCCCCCACCTCGTTCTGGGCGCCTAATTTGTAACCTGCGCCTGATTTTTTTATGTGTAGAACAGGTTTTTTCAGTTCTGCAAAAATCTTCACTGGCTCCATTCTACTTTAGTTTGGAGTACGTTTTCACTGTGGAAACTTTGAAATCAGGCATCAGTGGCCGGACACACCCCTTTTGAAGAAAAAATTCTGTTCTAAACTAGAACTGTTCTCCCTGACTAGAACTGCAGAAAAAAAAAATGTGGAGAATTGCAATTTCTAAAATAGTCCGTTCTCCACCAGTTGCTCCTAAAAAATCAGGCGCGAATCATGTGGAAACTTGGGCCCTATATGGGTAGAGCTGCGAAATACCAAAGGGCAGAAAACGCTAGTGGGAGTTGTGTACAGACCACCAAAGAGTAGTAGTGAGGGTGGGGACAGCATCGAACAGGAAATTAGGGATGCGTGCAATAAAGGTACAGCAGTTATCATGGGTGACTTTAATCTACATATTGTTTGGGCTAACCAAACTGGTGGCAATGCTGTGGAGGAGGACTTCCTGGAGTGTATAAGGGATGGTTTTCTAGACCAATATGTCGAGGAACCAACTAGAGAGAAGGCCATCCTCGACTGTGTCTTGTGTAACGAGAGAGGATTAATTAGCAATCTGGTCATACGAGGCTTCTTGGTGAAGAGTGACCATAATATGGTAGAATTCTTCATTAAAATGGAGAGTGACACGGTTAGTTCAGAGACTCGGGTCCTGAAATTAAAGAAAAGAAACTTCGATGGTATGAGACATGAATCGGCTCGGATAGACTGGCAAATGATACTTAAAGGATTGACGGTGGATAGGCAATGGCAGACATTTGAAGATCACATGGATGAACTACAATAATTGTACATGGATGAACTACAACAATTGTACATCCCTGTGTGGCATAAAAATAAAAAAGGGAAGGTGGCTCAACCGTGACTAACAAGGGAAATTAGGAAAAGTGTTAAATCCCAGGGAGAGGCATATAAATTGGCCAGAAAAAGCAGCAAACCTGAGGACTTGGAGAAATTTAAAATTCAGCAGAGGAGGACTAAGGGTTTAATTAGGAGGGGGTAAAGAGAGTATGAGAGGAAGCTTGCAGGTTACATAAAAACTGACTGCAAAAGCTTCTATAGATATGTAAAGAAAAAAAGATTTGTGAAGACTATTGTAGGTCCCTTGCAGTCAGAATCAGGTGAATTCATAATGGGGAACAAGGAAATAGCAAACCAATTGAACAAATACTTTGGTTTTGTCTTCACTAAGGAAGACATGAATAACTAACTGAAAATACTCGGGGATGAGCGTCTAGCGAGAAGGGAGAACTGAGGGAAATCCTTATTAGTCAGGAAATGGTGTTGGGGAAATTGATGGGATTGAAGGCCAATAATTCCCCAGGGACTGATAGTCTGCATCCCAGAGTACTTAAGGAACTGGCCCTAGAAATAGTAGATGCATTGGTGGTCATTTTCCAACATTCCATAGAATCTGGTTCAGTTCCTATGGATTGCAGGATAGCTAATGTAATCCCACTTTTTAAAAAAGGAGGGAGAGAGAAAACAGGGAATTAGAGACCGGTTAGTCTGACATCGGTGGTGGGGAAAATGTTGGAATCAATTATTAAAGATGAAATAGCAGCGCATTTGGAAAGCAGTGACAGGATCGGTCCAAGTCAGCATGGATTTATGAAAGGGAAATCATGCTTGACAAATCTTCTAGAATTTTTTTGAGGCTGTAACTAGTAGAGTGGACAAGGGAGAACGAGTGGATGTGGTGTATTTGGACTTTCAAAAGGCTTTTGACAAGGTCCCACACAAGAGATTGGTGTGCAAAATTAAAGCACGTGGTATTGGAGGTAATGTATTGACGTGGATAGAGAACTGGTTGGCAGACAGGAAGCAAAGAGTAGGAATAAACGGGTCCTTTTCAGAATGGCAGGCAGTGACTACTGGTGTACTGCAAGGTTCAGTGCTGGGCTCCCAGCTATTTACAATATATATGAATGATTTAGATGAAGGAATTGAATATAATATCTCCAAGTTTGCAGGGTGGCAGTACGAGCTGCGAGGAGGATGCTAAGAGGCTGCAGGGGGACTTGGACAAGTTAGGTGAATGGGCAAATGCATGGCAGATGCAGTACAATGTGGATAAATGTGAGGTTATCCACTTTGGTGGCAAAAACAGGAAGGCAGATTATCATCTGAATGGTGACAGATTAGGAAAATGGGAGGCGCAACGAGACCTGGGTGTCATGGTACATCAGTCATTGAAGGTAGGCACGCAGGTACAGCAAGCAGTAAAGAAAGTAAATGGCATGCCGGCCTTCATAGTGAGGGGATTTGAGTATAGGAGCAGGGAGGTCTTGCTGCAATTGTACAGGGCCTTGGTGAGACCACACCTTGAGTATTGTGTGCAGTTTTGGTCACCTAATCTGAGGAAGGACATTCTTGCTATTGAGGGAGTGCAGCGAAGGTTCACCAGACTGATTCCCGGGATGGCAGGACTGACCTATGAAGAAAGACTGGATCGACTAAGCTTATATTCCCTGGAATTTAGATGAATGAGAGAGGATCTCATAGAAACATATAAAATTCTGACGGGACTGGACAGGTTAGATGCAGGAAGAACGTTTCCGATGCTGGGGGAGTCCAGGACCAGGGGACACAGTCTAAGCCATCTAGGACCGAGATGAGGAGAAACTTTTTCACCCAGAGAGTTGTGAACTTGTGGAATTCTCTGTCACAGAAAGTTGTTGAGTCCAGTTCGTTGGACATATTCAAAAGGGAGTTAGATGTGGGTCTTACGGCTAAAGGGATCAGGGGGTATGGAGAGAAGGCAGGGGTGGGGTACTGAAGTTGAATGATCAGCCATGATCATATTGAATGGCGGTGCAGGCTCGAAAGGCCAAATGGCCTGCTCCTGCACCTATTTTCTATGTTTCTAAGCGCAGGCCATGTCCTCTGGTTCTACTGTTCTGAACAAGGTGAATTAGATTGTCATGGTTTACATTATCTCGTCCTTTTAGAATCCTGAAAACAGCAATCATAAAACCTCTCAGCCATCTCTTTTCCAGTTAGAACATGCCCAATCTACATAATCGCTGCCCATAGTCCAATCCCTCAATCATCCTGTATCATTTCAAAAGCTGCAATAGCCTTTCTGATATTAGCAGCAGCTTTATGTGTTGTCGGCAATAGGCATATAGCAGAAAGTTAGCATGCTTGAAAGCCTAATTAGGTTGTGTTCTGGTCCAATGGATCATTGACTACATTCAAAAATAGGAGCTGTAAATAACATAAAAGCAAGGACTATTACCACATATCTAACAGCTACAAGTATCATCACAAAATTCAGGCAGGCTCATCATACAACTGAAGGTTAGATAATTAAACTGATTCATTACAAAGTCATTTGGATACTTTCCATTTCAAACGTAAATGCTGCATTCTTTGAATAGTATATCTCATTTTGATTGTCTACAAAAGATAATCTAGATAGATATGCAAAGTGCAGTAATACGAATAAGGACATCTGAAATAAGGCTGGCATATAAAAAGAAATAGGACTGTTATAAGCATAAAATAGAAAGAGAAGAGTAAAGTTGTGATTATGGTACAAGTCACCAGTTGTAAAAGTTGTTTTCATTAATATTTGAACCTTCCATATTTTCTGTAATTAGTATGCATTTATTTTCATTTATTGGAGGTGAAATATAATAAACTGAACAAATGTATTCAGATATCTTGAATTTTGTAATTCCAGGATACCGACTTTGAAAAGTTATTCAAAAAGATAAGTACTATAATATTTACCATACAATAAATGGGCTAATACCACATCGGTGTAATTTAAAGTTTTGTTTTCTGCTCAAGGACTATGACAGAAACTCCACGGCCAGCAGCACAATGGATACGTGCCTTTTTAAGCTGCGGACATCCAATGCAAATAAGATGTACCACCACAAAAGTGCTTAACATTTTTAAGATCGCGGCCTCTGTTTTATAAGGAAAAGAGGGAAATATCATGTATGTTATGCTGTAACAGTTAGTGGCTCTCCTGTGGTATTGTTCATGGACAAAAATGTGCCTCTCTTTTCCATGGGCACATAATGCAATTGACATGGCTGCAAAGTACAGAACTGCCCCTGATTTAGTACTGAGGGAGTATGACATTGTCATAGGTGCCATCCATTGTAGGAGGCATTCACTAATTTGAATAAGTGTTGAAGACCCCATTCACTCAATCTCTAATGAGCATCAGCTATTACTCCAATGGTACTTTTTCATTTTGCATACCAGTCAATCTTATGGCTCTCTTTGTTAACTGTCAATCTAAGCCCTCCTTCGTATTAAATGGAGGACAATTCTTTGCTTTGTAGCCATATCAGTTAGATTCTGGAGTGAGACTGCCTAAACTTATTTCAGATAGAATGCTTATAGTCAGCAGAGAAAAGATTTTGACCTCATCAGTCTAGGTTGACTTCAAAGGCAGGTGCAAGAGATGAGATAACATTTTCATTTAAGCCACACAGCTCCCCGTAGTTTTGCTGTATTTGTATTTTTAGCTCTTTTCCTTTTTGCTTTGAGATAACCCTTCAGCAAGAAAAAGGCTAATTGCACTTGTAACTTTGATAATGCCATTGAGATGATAATTAGATCAGGGAGTTTTATTACTTAAGGACAATTAAATGACTATTGCTCAGTGAAGCTTGAACACAAAACTAAGAATTATCTTACCTCATTTATGCTACTGAGAAATTGGAATGCAATACATTTACAAGGGCTCTTTATAAATTGTGTTTATGACTGGTTTTTTTTGAAAAAGGTAACATTATGGCTAGAAATACAATCTGTTCTGTCTCTCCATTGGGAGAATCGTTCCCCTGCTCTCCTTTGCAAAACAATAATTTTCCTAAATGACCTTCCTTTAATGAACATAAAGATTGAAGTTTTATAGGGGTGCAGTCTTTGTAAAAATGTGTTTCCAACATCTTTCTACTTGGTTACAAACACACAATGCAGTAACAACAGCATGAACAGAAGTCCTTGGGATAAAAATGTCACAGTGCTCTTCACCAAAAGATAAAATTTGCCAAACAATTCTCCACAAAGATGGTCTCTTTCAAAGGCTCATCAAGATGACATTCATTATCGCTTTACTAATATCTGGTCTGGCATAAGCACGTGACTGAAGATTTGCACTGTTCAAAACAGGAAGTAACACTTGCATCTGACGATTAAAAAGTAAAGGAGTGAAGTTGAAACAGCCAACTCTATTCATGACATCAATATCATGAATGATGAATCATAAATACAGAAATGCTGAAAATACTCAGCAGGTCAAGGCAGCATCTGTGGAGTGAGAAACAGAGTTAACGTTTCAGGTCGATCAGAAGTTCTGCTGAAGGGTCATTGACCTGAACCGTTAACTCTGTTTCACTCTCCACACATGCTGCCTGACCTGCTGAGTGTTTCCAGCATTTTCTGGGGTTTTTTCAGATTTCAGCGTCTGCAGTATTTTGCTTTTGTATTGATATGAATCATGCTTGTTCCCAATAATGTCTTATTGTTTCACTACAAAAGATAGCTTCCATAGGTGAGCCCTACTGCCCTAAAACACTACAGATGCTGGAATACTTGCAGTGATCTGAAACGTCAAAGCGTTTAATCTATGGGAAATTACATGCTGCAAGGAACAATCTTTTGAAATTTGCCACTAGGTCATAAATAGGATTCCACAACATCTCAAGTAACTAAAAAAGTCAGTCAGCCATACCAGACACTTTGTCACAGGCTCAGTTATTAAACGGTACTATCAAACAGCCCAGATAGAGACTCAAAGAGTTAATTAAAAGAAACCAATCAGGTAAGAGCCTTTGAATTCTTTTACAGAGTTCGAGATGAAGTACTTCTGAGGAAGGAAATAGGCAATGCTGTTCCTCCACAAAAAGAGGATACAATCTTTGCATCAATTTTTTAAGCATGATTTTATGAATCCTAATTTAATCCCATGCACACGTGGCAAATCAAACTGCTTGCGCACAAATTGTGTTTTTTTTTGTACTTATAATCCATTTCAAAAACAGACCTATGCTTTGAAGGCCAGTCTGTCAGATAAAGATAAAATCAGATAAAATTGACTGAACGATACCAACACTCGAAACAACCTATAGACACAAGGACACAAGGACAAGCACCTGCAGATGTTCGCGAGAACCATTGATTTACTGATCAGATTTTACATAGAAACACTGGGCCCAAGTTTCCACACGATAAAAAACAGGCGCCCCTCCGAGCTGGGTGCCCGTTTTTCACGCCTAAAACGGCGCCGGAAAAAAAACTTGCGATTCTGGAGCGCCCTGCAGCTCCTTGTCTGTTTGGTGCGGCGCCCAGGGGGGGCGGAGCCTACACTCACGCCGATTTTGTAAGTGGCAGGGGGCGGGTACTATTTAAATTAGTTTTTTTCCTGCCGGCATCGCTGCGCGTGCGCATTGGAGCGTTCGCGCATGCTCAGTGTGAAAAAACATTGGCACTCGGCCATTTTTGTAGTTCTTTGTAGCTGTTTAATTTTTGAACATTTTTTAATAAAAGCACATTGCCATCAGCACTGAGGCTTCTCACTGTCTCCTCCCCCCCACCCACCCCCGCGGGAAAGAACGGGCGCCTCCTCCTCCCCCCCCCGCGGGAAAGAACGGGCGCCTCAGGCTGATTGCAGCATTCTCCCTGGCTGAAGCACTTTCACACAGGTAGGAAGATGGTTTATTTAATCTTTTCTTTGCTTATAAATTTTTATTCAGGTTGGATTTATTTGTATAATATTTGTAGAAGTATAAATAAGGATTTATTGTAGAATTTAATGACTTCCCTTCTCCCCCCTCCCCCCCCCCCCCCACCTCGTTCTGGACGCCTAATTTGTAACCTGCGCCTGATTTTTTAATGTATAGAACAGGTTTTTTCAGTTCTACAAAAATCTTCACTTGCTCCATTCTAAGTTAGTTTGGAGTACGTTTTCACTGTGGAAACTTTGAAATCAGGCGTCAGTGGCCGGACACGCCCCCTTTTGAAGAAAACATTCTGTTCCAAAGTAGAACTGTTCTAACTGACTAGAACTGCAGAAAAAAAAATGTGGAGAATTGCGATTTCTAAGATAGTCCGTTCTCCACCAGTTGCTCCTAAAAATCAGGCGTAAATCATGTGGAAACTTGGGCCCATAGAAACTTAGAAAATAGTTGCAGGAGCCCTTCGAGCCTGCACCACCATTCAATAAGATCATGGCTAATCATTCCCTCAGTAACCATTCCTGCTTTCTCTCCATACCCCTCGATCCCTTTAGCCGTAAGGACCATATCTAACTTCCTTTTGAATATATCTCACAAACTGGCCTCAACAACTTTCAGCGGTAGAAAATTCCACAGGTTAACAACTCTCTGAGTGAAGAAGTTTCTCCTCTTCTCGGTCCTAAATGGCTTACCCATTATCCTTAGACTGTGTCCCCAGGTTCTGGACTTCCCCAACATTGGGAACATTCTTCCTGCCTCTAACCTGTCCAAGCCTGTCAGAATTTTATGTTTCTATGAGATCCCCTCTCATTCTTCTAAACTCCAGTGAATACAGGCCCAGTCGATCCAGTCACCTCATATGTCAGTCCTGACATCCTGGGAATCAGTCTGGTGAACCTTCGCTGCACTCCCTCAATAGCAAGAACGTCCTTCCTCAGATTAGGAGACCAAAACTGAACACAATATTCCAGGTGAGGCCTCACCAAGGCCCTGTACAACTGCAGTCAGGCCTCCCTGCTTATATAATCAAATCCCCTAGCTATGAAGGCCAACATGCCACTTGCCTTCTTCACCGCCTGCTGTACCTGCATGCTAAAATTCAATGACTGATGAACCATGACACCCAGGTCTCGTTGCACCTCCCCTTTTCCTAATCTGTCGCCATTCAGATAATATTCTGCCTTCCTGTTTTTGCCACCAAAGTGGATAATCTCACATTTATCCACATTATACTGCATCTGCCATGCATTTGCCCACTCACCTAACTTGTCCAAGTCACCCTGCAATCTCTTAGCATCCTCCTCACAGCTCACACCGCCACTCAGCTTAGTGTCATCTGCAAACTTGGAGATATTACACTCAATTCCTTCATCTAAATCATTGATATATATTGTAAATAGCTGGGGTCCCAGCACTGAGCCCTGCGGCACCCCACTAGTCATTGTCTGCCATTTTGAAAAGGACCTTTTTATCCCGACTCTCTGCTTCCTATCTGCGAACCAGTTCTCTATCTACGTCAATACATTACCCGCAATACCATGTGCTTTAATTTTGCACACTAATCTCTTGTGTGGGACCTTGTCAAAAGCCTTTTGAAAGTCCAAATACACCACATCCACCGGTTCTCCCTTGTCCACTCTACTAGTTGCATCCTCAAAAAATTCTCGAAGATTTGTCAAGCATGATTTCCCTTTCATAAATCCATGCTGGCTTGGACCGATCCTGTCACTGCTTTCCAAATGCACTGCTATTTCATCTTTAATAATTGATTCCAACATTTTCCCCACCACCGATGTCAGGCTAACTGGTCTATAATTCCCCGTTTTCTCTCTCTCTGCTTTTTTAAAAAGTGGTGTTACATTAGCTACCCTCCAGTCCATAGGAACTGATCCAGAGTTGATAATGATCACCAATGCATCCACTATATCTAGGGCCACTTCCTTATGTACTCTGGGATGCAGACTATCAGGCCCTGGGGATTTATTGGCCGTCAATCCCATCAATTTCCCCAACACAATTTCCTGACTAATAAGGATTTCCTTCAGTTCCTCCTTCTCGCTAGACACTTGGTCCCCTAGTATTTCCGGAAGGTTATTTGTGTCTTCCTTCGTGAACAAAGTATTTGTTCAATTGGTCTGCGATTTCTTTGTTCCCATTATAAATTCACCTGATTCTGACTGCAAGGGATCTATGTTTGTCTTCACTAATCTTTTTCTCTTCACATATCTATAGAAGCTTTAACAGTTAGTTTTTATGTTCCCAGCAAGCTTCCTCTCATACTTTATTCTCCCCCTCCTAATTAGACCCTTTGTCATCCTCTGCTGAATTCTAAATTTCTCCTAGTCCTCAGGTTTGCTGATTTTTCTGGCCAATTTATATGCCTCTTCCTTGGATTTAACACTATCCTTAATTTTCCTTGTTAGCCACGGTTGAGCCAACCTCCCCATTCTATTTTTACACCAGACAGGGATGTACAATTGCTGAAGTTCATCCTTGTGATCTTTAAATGTCTGCCATTGCCTATCCACCATCAAGCCTTTATGTATCATTCACCAGTCCATTCTAGCCAATTCACGTCTCATACCATCGAAGTTATCTTTCCTTAAGTTCAGGATCCTATTCTCTGAATTAACTGTGTCAATCTCCATCTTAATAAAGAATTCTGCTGTATTATGGTCACTCTTCCCCAAGGGGCCTTGCACAACAAGATTGCTAATTAGTCCTTTCTCATTGCACATCACCCAATCTAGGATGGCCAGCCCTCTCGTTGGTTCCTCGACATATTGATCTAGAAAACCATCCCTAATACACTCCAGGAAATCCTCCTCCACCATGTTGCTACCAGTTTGGGTCGCCCAATCTATATGTAAATTAAAGTCGTTCATGATAACTGCTGTACCTTCATTGCACGCATCCCTAATTTGTTGTTTGATGCTGTCCCCAACCTCTGTTTGGTGGTCTGTACACAACTCCCACTAGCGTTTGCATGTGATAAGCATGTGTGACTAACAAAAAATAGATGATATTCTGAATGGGTAATGGATACAGAAATATGTAGTCAGTCATCCAGAGTGTTCTGCTCTAGGGAAAGTCCTAACTCAAGTCTCACACATGAGATTCTTGAGCCACTTACAGTGGAAGAGTAACTGAAGTGGTTTCCCATTGCCTTCCTCACAGTTTTAGCTTCAAGTACCTTCTCCAAGGTTGTCACCCAGGCAAAAGAGCACTGAGGTCGTGGTCATTCTGTCAAATAGGTATCATCACAATGTAAACCTTTACAGTTTCTAAGTATGGAGAAAACATTTCAAATAATTGAAGGAACTGTTGATTAGTTTAGATTAGCTTCCTAGTTATCAATGTATTGCAGGATTGTTTGGTATTGTTCCAATTCTAAATGTCATGTTTGTCTGTCAAATATGAATGGTATCAATTTTTGATTAACTCAGACTAGACAATACATTGCAGGCTTTTGATCACAATTGTGACATCCAAAAGATTTTTTGCTGAAACAAACTGCGGCTATTTCCTTTTAAAATTCCACAACAGAATGAAAGTAATCAAAGAAAGGAAAATGTCTTCATTAATCTGTGGATGGACTCATTTTCAATATTTAAATCTTTTTAATACATTGAAGCAGACATTATATTCCAATGTAATTTTTGGTTAATATTCTCAAGACCCAAGTAGATATATTTTGGTCACCATTCCGCGCCGTTTTTTTGGCCTACGATTGCTTTTTTTTGGAGCCGACTAAAATCTGCAAATTTCACAAAGGTTTCGGCACCATTCTAAAGTAGGTACGTCCAATTATTTTAGTTCCCAATTTTTTAACATCACTGGGGGTGGAAACTGCTGGGGGGGGGCGCCATTTCTGGCCATTTAAGTGAGTTTGGCCAAGTACGATTTTTTTCTACAATGGTGCACTGCACGCTTCTGAAAAACCTTCCCTACACTTAAGGAAATCAGTGCAGAGAAGAGAAAATCAGCGGAGAGAAGACGCCATTATTTCAGCAGAGCCGAAGACACGGCGGGGAAGGGTGGGGCTGGGGGAGGGGGCGGGGGGTGTGGGGGTGTGGAGTCCTTTCGGCCCAGGATAGGTGTGGGCCAGTGGTGGGGGCGAGGGCGGGGGGGGCTTTCAGTCCGGGATTACAGCGGCACCAGCACTGTAAAGATGAAAAAAGTCTCACTTTAGTGATCTATTTACAAAGGGGAAATGCCGTGCTTCAGCCCTTCAGAGCGTCCCTCGTTACCCTGGCAACCTCAGTTTTTCGGCACAGACCTTAAGCTCCACCCACAGAGCTGAAGGACAATGTGCGTCGCTCCAAAATGAACAGTTATGCCGGCGAAACTTGGAACTTCTTTTTTTGGCGCAGGTGGGCCACTAAAAAAATCAGATGTACCTCGACAACTGTGCCAAAAAAGGTCCATGTGGAAATTTGGGCCCAAAGGCTGAGTACACACTAGTTAGCAATGAATTGTCTTTTTGAGACAAAGGTATTCTTCTGAAAAATGTGTCAGGGGAAGGGACAATATATATGGGTCATACAAGTCTCGGGTTCCATCCCTTGCCTGTGCTAAGATGGCTGATCTGAACCTGGATGTCAGTTTGTGTTATAATTGGTTTCAACACTCCTAGATTAAGAGTCAGAAAATGGCCCAAATTTCTATTCCTCTCAAAACTCTGCTGAACTTTGTACGCTTGCAAATGAGATGAAGGTAGGTTTGGACTCACATACAAAAGGTAGATGCTGAGAGGTTGTTTCCCCGGGCTGGCTAGTCTTGAACTTGGGGTCATAGGGCCCAAATTTGGCCCTCCGGTTTTTTCGGCGCACCTCCGAGTCCCCTGCCGACATTTTAGATCAGAAGCAGCGGCAAAAACAACGCGTGCGATCATGGCCGATTCTCGGGCCGTCTGTGGAGCTGGCGTGACGCAAAAGAAAGAGAGGGGGGCGGAGCTTGGTCCCAGCACTGAAAACAGTGCCGGGACCTCTGCACATGTGCGCTAGAGTCTGCGCGCATGTGCAGTAGCTCCTGGCAGGCCGTTTCTGCAAGCGCGCGCTGCAGGCTGTGTGGGAGGGGCCCGAAGCACACCGTCCCTAGCCCTGGCCGAATGGGCTCCCTCATCGGCGGCCCGCTGTGTTCCCTAAGGTAGGACTTCTATTTTTTATTTGTTATTTACTGATTGATTTTGGTGCTTTAGGGGCAGGGTTCCTTCTCTTTTATTTGTTAATTAATTGCTTATTATTTTTTGTGCTTTGTTTGGTGCTTTAAATGTAGTTACCTGCGCCGATTGCTTAACTGTAAGTAAGGTCTCTCTGCGCGGACAGAAGTGGACACGTACGCTGCCCTAAGTTAGTTTGGTACAACTTTTTTCTGGCCCCCTTTTGAAAAAAAAACTGACCTAACAAAAAACCTAACTAACTCACTTACACTGGCGCAAATTAAATGGCCACATTTGCAACTAAAAAGATACACCAAAAGAAACGGTGCAACTCATGGGGAAATTTGGGACTGCAGTCTCAGGATAAGGGGTCGGCCATTTAGGACTGTGATGTGGAGGAATGTCTTCATGCAGAGGGTTGTGAATCTTTGGAATTCTCTACCCCAGAGGGCTGTGGATGCTGAATTATTGAGTATATTCAAGGTTGAGATTTTTTGACTCTAACGGAACCAAGGAATATGGGGATCAGGCGGGAAAGTGGAGTTGAGGTCGAAGATCAGCCGTGATCTTGAATGGTAGAGCAGACTCGAGGGGCCGTATGGCCTACACTTGCTCCTAATTCTTACGTTCTTATGTTAGAATATCCGATGAAGCTGTACAACGTCACAAAGTCAATGGCCCAGATTTTGCTGCAGCATGACATAGAATGGCATGTGTCGTTAGTTAGACCTGCCCTTACACATTTAGGTTTTGAAGTTTTGTGTGGGAAACTACTGACGGTGTGAGCCGATAACGGCACAGCAAGGGAATCAGGGTATCTGGGACCTGAGTGAACAGAGCAAGCAACTGAGTAACTCTTTACCCAATCAGATTGATAGATTGTGAAATAAACAACACGAGAACTGAGAAACAAGTGTAAATTAGTTTGGGTGAATTCAATGTCAAATCAGATATAGAAGGAGAAATAGAGAGGGAAAGAAAGATTGGATTAATAATGCCAAGAAGAGAAAAAGAAAGAAAAGACAGAAATGAAAAGTTTAAAAAAAATTTTGAAGTTGACATTTTTAAAATCTCCAACAAAAATTAATATCTGAAGGAATGAGACTACATATTTGTAATAGTTAATTTTCAATGCAAGAGAGGTTGATTGGCAGTAATTAACACTTAACATGTCATTTCAAGTCTAAGTACACTTTTAAGATAAGACCTAACTTTGTGTGAAGATTAGTTCATCTCCACAGCTCACATCTTCATCAAGCGAGAGTCTAACCACCGCCCCATGATAATCAACGGCATTACCATCGCCGAATTCCCCGCAATCAACATCCTGGGGGTCACCATTGACCAGAAAGTTGACCAGAATGTCTCATCTGACTCCCCAAAGAAGCCTTTCCACCAACTACAAGGCACATGTCAAGAGTGTGGTGGAATACTCTCCACTTGCCTGGATGAGTGTAACTCCAACAACACTCAAGAAGCTCGACACCATCCAGGACAAAGCAGCCACTTGATTGGCACCCCATCCACCACCTTCAATATTCACTCCCTCCACCACCGGCACACCGTGGCTGCAGTGTGTACCATCTACACGATGCACTGCAGCAACTCGCCAAGGCTTCTTCGGCAGTGCCTGCCAAACCCGCGACCTCTACCGCCTAGAAGGACAAGGGCAGCAGGTGCATGGGAACACCACCACCTCCAAGTTCCCTTCCAAGTTACACACCATCCTGACTTGGACGTATATCACCGTTCCTTCATCATCACTGGGTCAAAATCCTGGAACTCCCTCCCTAACACCACACGGACTGCAGCGGTTCAAAAGGCAGCTCACCACCACCTTTTCAAGGCCAATTAGGGATGGGCAATAAATACCGGCCTTGCCAGCGACGCCCACATCCCATGAAATAATTTTAGAAAACATACAGCAACTTCACGCCATTCAGTGCATTTCAATGGTGAGACAGATAGCGAGATGCCGGTTTTGTGAAGCTAATGACAAAATTTTTTGGATATTCGCATTTATCCATGCATCTGCTCCTCACCAGAAGTTGCTGTAGCATTTGTGCATAAATAACGGTGAGTGCTGTTAGCCTCACTGTTACTTTGAGAGCAAAATTTGGCCCAATCTTTGGGGGAGAAGTAGACTGTTTAAAATTACTAAGTGTAATAAATGCCCCCCTTTAGAGTTCAATACATACATTTCCACAGAATCACACCACCCCATTTCAAATAAGGTATACAAAATAATGCTAAATATACGTATTGATTTATTTAAGGAGTCCTGATTATTTTTAGTTAATGTGCTGTTGACTTTGTTGCAAATAGCCCACTGAAACCTAACCAAAGTTAATGATAAATTCAATGCTACAGGTGATGGTACACTGAGCTCAGTAAAGAACACTTATCTAGATAACTGATTCTACATATTGTGCATTTCAAATAATATTTCTTTACAAGAACAAGCCATGTCTAGTTTTTTTTGTGGGGGTGGGGGAAATGAATGTATATGGATAAATAGTATATAGTCATGTAAATTTAGAAGTTTGCTTAATTGTGCAATGTTGAATATACCAGCTATTGAAATAAGCCTTCCATTACAGAGAAGATGATATCTTTCAAAGCATCCTGCTCTGATGCCCATTTTTCTGTTCTGCTGAATTTAAAATTAATGACCACACTGCTACTGTGATTAGAAAATGAAAACTGTGCATGCTATTTTGGGCAATTTATATTAATGCCATTTGCATACTCTTCTTGTGGGTTAGGACTCAGGAAATAATGAAGCTAGCAACTATAAACCAATGGATATCCTTTTCCAATGAACAGGAATGTTAACAATTGATGTTAATGGTAGAAAAGTTATGGCAATCCTGTTTATTTCATTTTACTTCACAGATGCAGAAGTACTATTTTAAAAATGTTTATGCCAGGTATGGGTCTTCTGTTGATTATTTCTGCTCATTTCTTTTGTAGAATAATTTGGTTAAGTTCAGGATTCCTCAGCAATATCAACAGATAACTGATCCCTGGGCAATACAATTAGTTTCAATGCAGATAATATTGGTATTTCACCAGCTGCGCAAAAATGGCAGTCAAGAAATGGAAAAATCAGTAGCAGATTGGCATGAGTCAGGCATTCCTGAGTGATTCCATTCCTGATCGTATATTTATTATTGCCGAAAGGTACACATTAGACCAATAGTTTCACTGGACTGAAAACAGCACGTATACAGTAAATGGACCGAGACTATCACTTCTGTATTTCACCGTGTTGGTATCGCACAGGAGTATTAAAGTCTGCTTCTGATAGTTTTGCCTTATCCAGAAAGACAAGGTGAGAAGAAACAGTTGATCTGACATGGTCAGCGTATCTCCGTACATGAGGCAGACCAGATTACTCATGATTGACAGTCAGCCTCATGAGATTTATTACGTCTCATTGTTATCCCTGACACATCCGATTTTTGGCAAGTGTTTACATTTCTTCATCTTTTTATTTACATTTTATACAGTATCTTGTGCAATAATAGGGCTAAAATTCCAGCCTCACCGGGTCCGTACAAAGTGCAGACATACACGGCGAGGCCTCGCAAAAGCCAGTTTTCAGGGCGCGGTGCGCATACGCCAAAAAACGCCTTTTCCGATCGGTCAAGATTTGTCGAGACAGATCCTCCGCATCCCCACAGGAGGGACATTTGCGCAGCCAGCAGGCATTGGGCTATGTGCCCAACTCATGCCCAGTGAATGTTCTTCAAACTCTTACGCCTGGTGAAAGCAAGGACATAACCTACTTTTGCAAGCGTAAGAGTTTTAAAACATATAGGGCTAGAAATTCAGCACCATTGCCGCCTGGTTTCGCAGCGGCATTCTTCGTTTTCGGCGGAAAACCACCGGTGGGAATTTCAACCAAGAGTTTTGAAATAGCGCTGGGAAGCGGACCGCCGGTGTGGGAGACTGAAAAATCGGCCACCGCCCGAGTTTGGTGGTTGAGGGAAAAAAATACCGCCCACAAGAAAGTAGCCGGAGGTGGGCGGTAGATATGAAACACTGCAAAATAAGGCAAGTTAAAGATTTTTAAAAATTCTTTTACAGCGATTCAGTGGGAAAAGTTCCCGAGAGTGTTTTCCGATCTTTTTATTTTCTGGAAAAGTATTTTTTGTGTTTTCCCCCCTCCCTGGGCCCAACCCGCAGCCTCGGACTAAATTTTGAGTAAGTACCGCCCAATTTGCCCAGGATCTCGTTTCCCACCGAGAATCTGCGTGTAAGACCCATTTTTCCCACCGGGTGGAATTTTTTCCTTTTGTTGAGCAATTTTTCACCAGCGTTAATTTAATAATCTTAGCGGCGTTTTGGGCGGCAACCAGTGGTGGTAGATTTTGCTGAAATTGTAGCCCATAAAAATTAAATTTAAAAACACATTTTTATGTTAAAAACCTGTCCATTGAGGTAAGTTTATTTTAAACCGTATTGAAACACATTTAAAAAAAAATTCAAAAAATAATTTTTTTTTCCGAAAACATTCAATTAACTTTAATTTCAATTAATTTTAATTATGTGAGCTGTTTGATTTATTTATTTATTATGTTGCGTTTCTTGTTCTAGGGGTTTATTCACATTGATAGTAATGGGAATTCGGAGAATTGCAGTTTCGATTACTATCAATGAGAATACTGCACCGTGATTGGTGGTCCAGGCCCACGTGACTCCAGTTTTATCGCACGTACGGGGAAGTCCTGTTCCCGTACGCTGCGCATCGAATATAGGCCTCCGACTGGGACCATCAGGCACTTTCGCAAAAATATTTTGGGTCAGAGGCATTTTAGCCCCTCGATCATCATCATAGGCAGTCCCTCGGAATCGAGGATGACTTGCTTCCACTCTAACCACGAGTCCTGAGATGGCTGAACAGTCCAATATGAGAACCACAGTCCCTGGCACAGGTGAGACAGATAGTCGTTGAGGGAAGGGGTGGGTGGGACTGGTTTGCCGCACGCTCTTTCCACTGCCTGCGCTTGATTTCTGCACGCTCTCGGCGATGAGACTGGAGGTGCTCAGTGCCCTCCCGGATGCACTTCTTTCACTTAGGGCGGTCTTTGGCCAGGGATTCCCAGGTGTCAGTGGGGATGTTGCACTTTATCAGGGAAGCTTTGAGGGTGTCCCTGTAACATTTCCTCTTCCCACCTTTGGCTCATTTGCCGTGAAGGAGTTCCGAGTAGAGCGCTTGCTTTGGGAGTCTCTTGTCTGGCATGTGAACAATGTGGCCTGCCCAGCGGACACAGACAAATGATCTGATCCAGGCATGCTTGGGTAGACATCACCAAAGAAAAGATAACTCAGCCAAGCCAGCCAGCAGTGCTGGTGCATTTAATGCTGAAAAATCATGTTTGAAGTTCACCTATTCTCATCGATGATATAAACAGGATAAATGTGAGGTTATCCACTTTGGTGGTAAAAACAGAGAGACAGACTATTATCTGAATGGTGACAGATTAGGAAAAGGGGAGGTGCAACGAGACCTGGGTGTCATGGTACATCAGTCATTGAAGGTTGGCATGCAGGTACAGCAGGCGGTTAAGAAAGCAAATGCCATATTGGCCTTCATAGCGAGGGGATTTGAGTACAGGGGCAGGGAGGTGTTGCTACCGTTGTACAGGGCCTTGGTGAGGCCACACCTGGAGTATTGTGTACAGTTTTGGTCTCCTAACCTGAGGAAGGACATTCTTGCTATTGAGGGAGTGCAGCGAAGGTTCACCAGACTGATTCCCGGGATGGCGGGACTGACCTATCAAGAAAGACTGGATCAACTGGGCTTGTATTCACTGGAGTTCAGAAGAATGAGAGGGGACCTCATAGAAACGTTTAAAATTCTGACGGGGTTAGACAGGTTAGATGCAGGAAGAATGTTCCCAATGTTGGGGAAGTCCAGAACCAGGGGACACAGTCTAAGGATAAGGGGTAAGCCATTTAGGACCGAGATGAGGAGGAACTTCTTCAACCAGAGAGTGGTGAACCTGTGGAATTCTCTACCACAGAAAGTTGTTGAGGCCAATTCACTAAATATATTCAAAAAGGAGTTGGATGAAGTCCTTACTACTAGGGGGATCAAGGGGTATGGCGAGAAAGCAGGAATGGGGTACTGAAGTTGCATGTTCAGCCATGAACTCATTGAATGGCGGTGCAGGCTAGAAGGGCCGAATGGCCTACTCCTGCACCTATTTTCTATGTTTCTATGTTTCTATCTCTCGACACTGGCTGCTTAACTGACTCAAGAAGAACAATCACAACCTTTGGGCCTATTTTTCAGCCAATCTGAGTTCACTCCCAGATCTCAGTAAGATAATGGATGCCAGGAAACAGTACAAAACAAGAGGGAAAAAATCAAACTTAAAAAAGGAAATAAAGTTGGAAAAAAGAGAGAAACCAATGTGTGAGAGAGAGAGCAAAAATAAACTGTAAAAATTGATGTTAGTTTTACAGGGTTATTATTACAGCATTAAAGCTACTCCTCATATTTGCACAGCTATTCTGGCGATGTTAATGTTTCCTTTAGCATCATAGGACTCGTTAAAAAAGTTTTTAAATGGTCAACACAAGGAAATTGTAATGTCACAAAGCTGCTGGCAGTTTAAAATTTTAAAACTTTGTTTTTATAAATATTTCAGGAGTGTGTACATGAAAAATAGCTTCACAGTACCATGAGGTGTAAATTGAACGAATATTTGTGGTAAAAATTCTCAGTGATGTTTATTACTATTTGATACTGTGGTAACAATTCCACAGAACAAGAGAAATTTACAGCATTGAAGGAGGTCATTCAGTCCATCGGGGCTTTGCTGATTCGTTGATGAAGCAATTGAAAACTAATCCCACTGCCCTTTGCTTCCCCCTTCACATAACCTTGCACTTCCCTCAGTTTCAAATATTATCCACTTTTCCCTGAAAAGCCACAATGGTCTGTTTCAATCATGTGGCAAAGCATTTCATGCTCCATTAACCCTCCTTCCAATAAAGGAATATCTCTTTTCTATTCTCTGCTCACTGTGAGGATGTTCAATTAATGCCCCCTCGTCATCAACACATTCCCAACCAGAAAAAATAGTCTTGCCCTATTCACCCTACCCAAATCCCTCATCATTTAAAAATCTCTTAAAACTCCTCAAAACCTCCAGTGGAAATAGTTCTTAAGTCTCTGCTCCAAATAATAGGTACCCATCCACAGCATCATCCTGGTGAATCTAAGCTGGCTTTGCAACAATAGCACATGGAAGGTCCTTCCAATGGGTCAGTTAGTAAACTGTATGTATTAGCTGAGCCACTCGCACCAGAATATCCCGGATTCAATTTTCAACCTGTGTTGAATTAGCCGCTTTCAGCCAGAGTGCCAGAAATCTGTGATTCTATGCTATTAAAGGGATGGTGATAACTTGGGTACGAAATTGGCTCAGGGATAGGAGACAGACAGTTGTGGTGAATGGATGTTTTACTGACGGGAGAGAAGTATGTAGTGGGGTCCCTACAGGTTGGTAATAGGAGCATTGCTTATCATTCTATATATCAAAGACCTGGACTTGGGTGCAGGGAATAACATCTCAAAATTTGTGGACAATACAGAACATGGAAATGCAGTCTATAGTGAGTCTGATAGTAACAGACTTGAGGAGGACAGACTGATGAAATAGGCAGACACATGGCAGACGCATTAAAGTGCAGATAATTATGACGTAACGCACTTTGGGAGAAACAGCATGCAGAGACAGTATAATCTAAATGGTACTATTTTGAGGGCGTGCAAGAACAGAGGAACTTGAGGGTGCGTATTCACATCTTTAAAGGTGGCAGGGCAAGTTGAGGAGGTGGTTAAGAAAGCGTATGGTGTACTTGTCTTTGTAAATAGGGGCATTGAATCCAAAAAGAAGGAATTCAATGCTAAACCTTTCCAAATCGCTGGTTGGGCCTCGGCTGGATAACTACACAATTCTGGGCACCACACGTTCGGAAGGATGTCAAGGCATGCAACAGGTTACAGAGGAGGATTACCAGGATGATGCCAGGGATGAGACAGTTGAGTTATGCGGAGAGATTGGAGAAGCTGGGATTCTTCTCCTTACAGCCGAGACCTAATGGAGGCATTCAGAATTATGAGGGGTTTTGATAGAGCAAGTCAGATGAAGCTTGTTCTTTTGGCAAGTGAGTCAGTAACGAGAGATTACAGATTTAAAATAATTGGCAAAAGAACTGGAGGGGGAACAGGGAGAAATTTCTTCACACAGAGGGTTGTCAAGATCTGGAACGCACTACCTGAAAGGGTGGTGCGATCAGGTTTCATAGGAACTTTTAAAAGGCAATTTTACATGTACGTGAAGAGGACTAATGTGCAGGGGTTTGGGGGGAAAAACTGGGGTATGGGACTAATCTGGATTGCCCTGTCAAATAGCCGGCACAGTCACGACGGGCCGAATGGACACCTTCTGTGCTGTAAGATTCTATGGGGGCAAAATTGCTCTGCACCCCGATTGGGAGCGATGACCATCTGGGGCCGGGACTTTCTCCGCCTGGCGCAGAATTCCTACTCCCGCCGTGGAATTGCCCTGACCGCCCCTCAAAGGAAGCGGAGCGCAATCTCGAGCACTCCACTTCCTTTGGGAACGCGAACCGGGGAATGACTTGGAGCTGAGGGAAGCGTTACGCGGATGCTCCATGTAGCGCTGACGCCCTTCAACGCCCCTTCCCTTCGCTTAAAGGGGAGGGCCGCTGCACACTGCAAAGTCTCTGATGACCACGCTAGGGCCGCCATCGGCGAGCCGACCCGAGAGTCCGTAGGCAAAAAAAGATGGCAGCCCGGGGCACTTCACCTGCAAGGAGCGCCCCGAGAGCGGATGGCGGCCATCTTCATGACCCGCGAGGCTGATGTTGATATCCGCTCGTGCCAGTGGAGCTGAAGGGGTTGGCGGGGGGGGAGGAGATTGCCATGCACGGTGATGACATCATCGGCGGTTGGGCGGCGGCCCAGGGCACTATCCGCGGGCGTTGCCATGTCAGCGTTTCCACAAGCTCCCGGGCAATTTCCTGGGAGGCAGAAGCGCCCCCCCCCCCCGCTCCACCCCGTTAGCACTCCCTGGAGGCACTAATGGGGCTATAAAAAGGGGCAATTTTGTCCGTTATGATTCTGAAGAAGCTAACATTGTTAGCAGTGATGATGTCATCACCGTGCACGGCAATCCCCTCCCCCCCAGCACCAACCCCTTCAGCTCCACAGGGGATATCGCCCCACAAGAAGGTAAAAGTTCAACCAGGGTCATTTGCTCCCTATTTTCAAGCATCAAACTTTGCAGAAAATTGAATGAGAATGGATGTCAATCGAAAATATGATCTGGCTCAGTTGTTATGACCTCCCCTTGGTTCCATACTTAAGCAACCTACACCCATTGACTGTCTGCGTTCAGACAAGAGAGATGGAGATGAGTGAATAAAATGACAAAATAAATAATTAAGCCTCTGTTTAGATGCTACAGATACTCTGTCAATGAACTCAGCACAGTTAGTTATAGGTACTAGGATCGGCTATTTAAAGCATTGACTTTACAGGAGCGTCCCGAGCAGGCAGCTGAAGTGTGGAACAGTGTTCCTGAATCCGGACACCTCATAGCAATACCTTGGCAAACTGTGCTCCAGAACCCAAGTACTCAGTGCCACAAGAGATCCACCAATGTATACATGATACAAATGGTATCATTTGCCACGATTCCTGTTGTCTTCCGTACTTCTTGCGTCAAACTTCACCCATCATACTTAACATATTCAACTTTCTGAGTCATACACACACTTCATTAGCCGAAATGTTGCATTCATAAAAGCATGACAAATCACAATTGGGCAAGTTGCAAGCAGAAATGAAAAATAATTCTGAAATTCACAAAAGTTACAAATAGAAAATGGGTGTCAGCCCAGTGAAAGAAATGCGAAACTGAAACAATCAAAGTGCCAAAAATACTTTTTCCAGAAATCTAGTGCTAGATTTCTATTCTCACAAATTCAACAAACTATGATTGAGAATAAGGATTTTAATGTAAAAAAATTACATATTTCACAATAGTATTATGAAGCATACGTACAAAATCATCGTTTGTGTTTTTGAATTGCGTTTTACTTCAGGTCTCAGCCTTTCTGAAAAGCCTGGTCTTGATGTGGATCTGTTTGCCAGAGTTAATCACTCTGTTAGCTGGAAGAGTTCCAAATTACCCAATTACATCTGTGCCTGCCCCAGAATCTACACGGTCATATTTCCCAAGGTGTTCAGAATGATTCTTTATTCAAGCTGTAGCAAGATTTAATATTATTTGTTTTTCAAAACAATCTAAAAATAAGCTGGAGATTGAACTTTAAAAGTTTTATTTAAGCTATTAACTGCTACGTTTTTACTTCAAAACCCAGCTCGCTGTTTGGAGCATGGGCAGGAACATCGCCAGGGCCCAGGTACAGCAGAGGAGCGGGAAGGTTGGGCGGATGAGCGGTGACAGATCGTGGCTGAGATTCGGCGAGTAATTGTGGTGGCGGTGCGGCGAATGTTTGTGGTGGAGGAGCGGCGAGAGATCGTGGTGGAGGTGCGGCAAATGAGGGTATGGGGCCCAGAAGAGGCATAGAAACATAGAAAATAGGTGCAGGAGTAGGTCATTCAGCCCTTTGAGCCTGCACCACCATTCAATAAGATATGGTTGATCATTCACCTCAGTACCCCTTTCCTGCTTTCTCTCCATACCCCTTGATCCCTTTAGCTGTAAGGGCCATATCTAACTCCCTCTTGGATATATCCAATGAGCTGACATCAACAACTCTCTGTGGTAGAGGCAAGGACCCAGGGGCAGCACGGGCCCAGCCCACACTGCGATATGTGTGCGCACTAGGTCCGTGCAGCAGAGCAGGTCTCCAGTCGTCCTGGTTAACCCTTGCCACTGGACCAAGACCTAGCTCTGTCAAGCCCATGTGGTGTCTGGTGTGCAACGGTCACCCCACGTTAAAAAAATCCACACACAGGCATCTTCCACCCCTTCAACTGGAGTTCAGGACTGGAATATTGGGTCCTCCATTGAAACATCTGCGAACTCATGTGGAAGCAAGTCATCCTCATTTGAGGGACTGTCTATGAATGAATGAATGATTTTACTTCAAAGAGAAAGCCCGACTCGAAACAAGAAACACACACACACACGGGTAATTAGAGCATCTGTGCTTTCTTTTAGATTCAGATTCAAAAACAGTGGCTGGAATTTTACCAGGTCTGAGAGGACAGGTTCAGAGGTGGGTCAGCTGTGAAATTTGAAATGATTGACAGCGAGTTGGGACCCCGCTGTCAACCAGCCTCCACGCTAGCGTCCTAGGTGTCGGATCTATCAGCGGTCAACAGACCCAACAGCAAGCGGTGGGGGAGACAATTTAGATTATTAAGAGCTTGTTAACATACACTTAAAAACTATTTTAAGTTCACCTTTAGATTTTTTGAGCTGGCCAATGACTTCCCCGCTGCTCAGGGATCATGTCAGGTAAGGAAGTCGGGAGTTGTGTCAGCATGGGATGATTTACGAACTTGAAAGCTATAAATGGTCGATAAAAGCCTCCATTTCATAGGTGTATACTTTCTAACGTTAGAAGCTCTTGCTTACTGCATTTGAAAGACGGATCGAGCTTTAAGCAGCTTGCAAGTGTTTAGAGCAAACTCTCTATCCAGTGTCACATCATTGGAATAATCTCTCTCACCACTGACAGATCACTTCTGTCATCTCAACCTCACCTGCCATCTATTACATTAGCATTGGAGCCCTTGAAAAAAATCTCACTTTGGTCCTCAGAATCACACCACGATCAGCCCCAAACCAGCATCAACAACAACACCAACCTTCTCCGCAATCACCTGATGCTGCACAGGACATGAGGCATCAGCACCCGACCATATTGCTGCCCAGAAGGCCAGGGATGGCCTCACCATGGCCAGACGTACTTCACTTGATGCTGTACACCCTGGATGCCACATGATGCGTCAGGTTGGCACCACCCCACACCATAAAGCATCCCTACAATGTCCAAACCATTCCTTTCACACTAATTACGATTGGGGGGGGTACCGTTGTCTCACCATTCACTGCAACTCACTGAGCCACTTCCAAAGGTGCACACAAATCTGTCCAAGAAGGCAAAGCATTGAAAATAAAGATTTCAATGTTTGACAACGCATTAACAGAAACTTTACATGAACAGTGGCGAAAACACCCAAGTGCTTACCCTTCTGTGCTGTTAGTTGGTGTGACTGGACTAGGATGAGGGTGAGTGTGAGGGGTGGCTCGTGAAATGGGGATGTGATGATGTAGATCAGGAGAGAGGGATGGGTGGAGGTGCAAGGTAAGTTGGTGTGAGTAAGGATGTGCAGGAGTAGGGTAGGGAAGACAGAGTGATGAGGATGTGATGAGTGGCACAGCAGGATGAGGTTGAGTGTGGCTTTGCAGTAACTTTCCTGATCTACTGAGATCATTGAAAGGTTTGCGTCACTGCAGCCTGGTCCTCCTGACCACATCCCTGCTTGTGCCCTCCTGTGCAATGTGCAACCAGACTGCGCTGGTCTCCTGGGGAGGTCTCTTCCGCCCATTGGGAAGAGAACCTCCCTGCGTGCTGTGACTCCCTCCATAAACATCTGGAGGGAGTGATGGGAGAGCCTGGGTCTGCCATGCCCCTCTGTGCAGTGTGTGTCAATGCTGCAGAACACTGACAGCACAGCTGTCAAAATGAATGTGGACATAGTCCCTTCAAGGAAACCGGCTGATGACACGTCATCACATGACATCATCAGACCCGCTTGCTTTTAATTAGCCGGGAACCTCGCAAGGCGGGCTTAACGTAAAATTCTTTTCACAGAGTGGGATGGAGCCGGGAGCTTTGCTGCAACCACCATGTACCTCGTCCGCACTGGGGCTGCCTCGGTAGTTGAAACCGTGGGCCCAGTGTTTGACACTTTAATGCTTGAAACATGAAGCTAACTCGAGTACTTCATTGTATAACTTTTTACCTCCCACAGGCGCAACTTATTTAACCTCCCTGGCGTCCCTGCTGTGTAGGACTGCACTGTCCCTTTCCGGAACATTCCATACCCATGCAGCAATGTTTCACAATGGTTCGCAAGCGCCAATGGGATCAGGTGGGCTGGCCCAACCAGTCAAAACGCGGGATTCCCATTATACTAATGGGGATTCCATTTACATACGGAAACCCCATAACCATATTTGGAATGATATAAAAAAAACACACTTTCACACAACCTAAATAAAAATAAATCATATGATTGAAATGAATACAAATACAATTTAATGAAACATTTAAAATAAACATTTAGGGGCCAAAATTTCCCAAACGGGGAACACCGACTACTTTGTAAGGGTTCTGTGCGCCCCAATGCACGGGGCGGAAGTGAGGTCGTCAGCGGGGCGGAAGTGAGGTCGTCAGCGGGGCGGAAGTGCGGGCGGGTTGGAACGGCCGTCACTCCAAGTCGCCAGCGTAGCGCTGATGATGTCAGCGTGACGTGGACATGCCATGTCGCACTGACGCATCACAACGTCCCTTCCCATCAGTTAAAGGGGAGGGCCGCTGCGAACTCTGCAGCCACTTTAGTGGCAAACACTGGGCCACCAGGGATGGGTTCAGCCGGGCCAGCGGCCCAGGACGTAAGAGGGGGTACGGGGCTGGCTGTTGGCGGCCCGGTCCAACCCGTGGCTGCCATTGTTGGGTAGACCTGTCAATCGGCCGACATTAAAATAAAATGGTGGCCACGACAATGTGCAATTTCCCACAAGGGGCAGAAAGGGGGTTGCCACGAGTCGGTAATCCTCTTTTAAAAGAAGTTATGGTCTCTGCTTCAAGAATAATTTGGACAGAAAATCCCACATTTCAATCCCGTCTGTGTGAATATTTTTTTTTCCAACCTCCCCATTCATTTATTTTTTCAGATTGTAATATTTAAATCCTACTAAAGTTTAGTTACCGAAATGATCACAAAGATTTTTGAACATCGCCCACTCTTTAATGTAAAATCTGTGTCGAAGACCACCTGTCGTAGACTGATACCCAGAAAACAATTCACCATTCAACAACTTTCTGTGTTAGAGAATTCCACAGGTTCACCACTCTCTGAGTGAAGAAGTTTCTCCTCATCTCGGTCCTAAATGGCTTACCCCTTATCCTTAGACTGTGACCTCTGGTTCTGGACTTCCCCAACATTGGGAACATTCTTCCTGCATCTAACCTGTCCAGTCCCGTCAGAATTTTATATGCTTCTATGAGATCCCCTCTCATCCTTCTAAACTTCAGTGAATACAGGCCCAGTCGATCCAGTCTCTCCTCATAAGTGGAGGAAGTGCATCTGGGAGGGCGCTGAGCACCTAGAGCATGCAGAAATCAAGCGCAGGCAACGGAAAGAGCGTGCGGCAAACCAGTCCCACTCACCCCTTCCCTCAACGGCTATCTGACAGGGACCATGGCTCTCGTATTAGACTGTTCAGCCATCTCAGGACTCATGTTATGAGTGGAAGCAAGTCTTCCTTGATTCCGAGGGACTGCCTATGATGATGATGACATTCAGCAATATAACTATACACGGTGGTCCGATTCAAACTCGTGCTTACTGATATATATATTAATATGGAATTATTTGGAAATTGGCCATCCAATCGTACAATTTCTTTGTTATGGCATTAATATTGAGGTACAGATCTCAAAGCAATAATGCAAGAGGAAATTGTCCCTTACCCCTAATGCTTATTGCAATGGGAATGATTAAGGTGCCAAATGAAGCGTCCCAGTGAGTGTGGTTTGATCGATGACTTATCGGTTGTTAAGTTGAACTCTCGGCTCCTACAGATAGAAGTGTTAACGTGATTCCATTTATGGTAATGGGTTCGGGGATTTTATTTTCTGGATCGATCTTGTGTGCACTAAGTATGGATAATCAGACATCTGATGCAGAAAGAACACCCCTGTTGCAACCACCTTGAACCAACACATAAATCACGCCACCGACAGTTCTGCAGTGCCACGAGTTCTGAAAGAAGCATCTCATTCTCAGGGCAGTTAAGGAGAAGGTACCAATGTCGCAACAGGCCAGAGAAAGGGCACATCGGCTCTCAGACACGGCACTGGAGGCCTGAGTGCAGGGGGTCAATAGTAGACCGGTCCTCGACTGGCAGGGGGCCAGGAGGCCTTCCAGACAGACACACAGGGGGATATTATTCTGTCATTGTTGAGCCATCAGCTCAGGCTGTGCCTTGGTGAATCAATGAAGTAAAAGCAGTTGCAGGTCGAAAGCAGGAGTGAGTAAATAAACCCACCAATAAAGAAGGAAGGAAAAGTTAAATCAAACAACTGGATCAAGTACATGAGAAAAATGCCAGTGTGAATGGGTGAGGGCAAATGAATGAATGAATTACAAGTGGGCCGGGCCTGAAGTGGAAACAAGCAAACATGGCAAGGAAGAAGCAGGAAATAAAAGTCAGAGTTGTTCAGGTTAAAACAAACAATGAAAATTTGATGATAGCCAGAAAAATAACTTTAAAATATCGAGCAATGTTGAAGCTGGTCAGGTCAGGAGAGCTAAATGAGAATGGAATTGGAAAATGTAGAAGAACCAAAGAGGGATTTGCTCGAATGGGCAAAATGGGCCAATGAACAGTGAAATATATGAATTAAAAAGCTAATAGAAAGCTTGAAGACGCATTTAACGCATGAAAAAAAATGATGACACCGAGATATGGTGGAAGTAATGAAGCAGTCAGTAAAGTGTGAAATAAGTGTGCGCGCAAAATGTGAAAAATTTGAAATGTCGATTCTCCACTTTTCACGTGGTGTGAAATACACCATGGTAGTATGCTGGGTATTCCTCGGGACCCAGTAATTCCTGATCTGCAGCTGGACCAGCCAGAGAAATAGGGTGATCCAGGAGGGGGAAAACAGGTGTGATCTTCACCCACACTTTTCTCCTGCACCTCATCCTGGCCAAGCTAAAACCCATTCACAAAATGTTCTCGGGTCAGGGAGTGGTGGGCAGTGACCCAGAGAGGTGGGATATGTGTTGCAAATTAGAGCGTGGGAGGGCCATTGTTGAGAATAAATTTTAAAACCATAATTTGGAACCTGTGACCTGAAAATTGCAATGGTGAAGAGTGGAAAATGAATAATCTATCTTTATGAACTTGCTATTGTTTGCAAGAAATTGCGTCATTCGGCTTTTTATCTTCTGCACATTTATCTTATCAGCTTAACCCACTTCCAAGTGTAAGTCTGCATAAATGTTTGAAAAACCTACATTCTGGACAATACTGACCTACTGCTGTCTGCAGTACAATTAAAAAAAAAACATATTATTTAAATGGAGAAAGATTGCCAAGTGCCGCAGTACAGAGGAACCTGGGGGTACTTGTGCAAGAAACACAAAAGGATAGTATGCAGGTCCAGCAAGCGATCAGGAAGGCCAATGGAATCTTGGCCTTTATCACAAAGGGGATGGAGTATAAAACCAGGGAAATCTTGTTACAGTTATACAGGGTATTGGTGAGGCCACACCTGGAGTACTGCATGCAGTTTTGGTTTCCATATTTACGAAAGGATATACTTGCTTTGGAGGCAGTTCAGAGAAGGTTCACTCGGTTGATTCCGGGGATGAGGGGGTTGACTTATGAGGAAAGGTTGAGTAGGTTGGGCCTCTACTCATTGGAATTCAGAAGAATGAGGGGTGATCTTATCAAAATGTATACGATTATGAGGGGGCTTTACAAGATGGATGCAGAGAGGATGTTTCTACTGATGGGGGAGACTAGAACTCGAGGGCATGATCTTAGAATAAGGGGCTGCCCATTTAAAACAGAGATGAGGAGAAATTTCTTCTCTCAGAGGGTTGTAAATCTGTGGAACTCACTGCTTCAGAGAGCTGTGGAAGCTGGGACATTGAATAAATTTAAGACAGAAATAGACAGTTTCTTAAAAGATAAGGTAAGGGAATAAAGGGTTATGGGGAGCGGGCGGGGAAGTGGAGCTGAGTCCATGATTGGATCAGCCATAATCAAATTGAATGGCGGAGCAGGCTCGAGGGGCCGTATGGCCAACTCCTGTTCCTATTTCTTATGTTCTTATATCGCACCCACACAAAATTCTTTGAAAACAATCCACATAAACTTAATGCAAGTCAGCAGAGACTTGGGCAACATTACAAATGGATTTTCAGTATCTAGCAACCATTATCTGGAAAGGTAATTCTCAACAACCAAAACTTTGGGCTCAATTTTTCCCAATGCCGTTTTTTGGCGTATTGCCAGAGTTACGCCCGTTTTTCTTGGCCCCAACTTCTCCAGAAAAAAAAGTGCAAAGTTTCCCCGCTCTATTTTTTGAAGTTGGCACCGCGCAGTCTGTCCTGTAGCCTTGGTGGGTGGAGCCTAATGCCTGCACCGAAAAAAGATGTTGCCCCTCTGCGCATGTGCGGGAAAAAAAGGAAGCTTTTGACGTGATTGCTATGGGCTCGCCCAGTACAGCTCCCGGTCTGCAATCGGCCATTTTTAAAGAGCCAGTTGTGTGTGTGAGAGCTTTAATTCTCAGTGGAAAAATCGAAGATGCAACACAAGATGCAACGCGGCACAAGGACCAAGAATTTTTCACAGGATGAAGTGGAGGCTGTGACTGAGGGCAGATGGCAGGAGCTGGACACCAGAAGAGGTCACATAAAAGTTCCAAAAGAAATGAAGAAAAGCTGGAGCCAATTACACAAGATTACTCTGCAATGGTGACCACCCTGATGTCTGGAGGCCAGTGCAAAAAGAAGTGGCAGGACCTTGGTCAAGTAGTTAGTGTAAGTAATATTTTCATTTTTCAATGGTATTGCAATTGTAAATGTGACCACCTGTATATGTCCCACCCAGCAGAAAGACACCCTCTCTAAAAAGTTGTTTTCATCTTTGCAGAGGAAAGTGGCACTCAACAAAAGGGAAATAACTCGAACAGGAGGAGGCCCGGCAAATCGACACCCACTGACACCCTTGGACGAGAGGGTCGCTGCTTTGATGGGTCCTGCCTGGAGAAAAGCAACCACCACTGCACAAGCTGGGCCCACACTCGGGGGAGAAGGTAAGTCCTGCAAATTCCACAGTCTGGCTTTGCTAAATGTTAAGTACTGCGCGGGCTAGCCAGGCTTCGGTTCATGGGGATGTCTCCGTCAGCTACGCAATGTGCTATCATTCACCCTGCTTCTTCAAATCAGCCTGCTACCTGCGCTGTGTGAGCCTACTCATGCCACCCACCCTGCCCCCTCCGCTGCTGCGAACCATTTGTCTGTTCTGTTATATTTTGCAGAACTTGAGGTCAACCCTGACGATGCAGAAGGAGATTCAGATGCGGATGAGCCTGAAGAGGAGAACATCTTCCAATCCCACCTTCCAGACCAAGAGAGCATGGGGGTGAGGAGGAGGGGAGGGGATGGATGAAGGCCCCACTGTTGTTCTCACTATGGAATTCTCTGCCCAAGGAAGCAGTTGAGGCTAGCTCATTGAATGTATTCAAATCACAGATAGATAGATTTTTAACCAATAAGGGAATTAAGGGTTACGGGGAGCGGGCGGGTAAGTGGAGCTGAGTCCACGGCCAGATCAGCCATGATCTTGTTGAATGGCGGAGCAGGCTCGAGGGGCTATATGGCCTACTCCTGTTCCTAATTCTTATGTTCTTATGTTCTTATTCCATGGTTTCCATCCTTCCGAGGCTGTGGATCCCAGTAGGATGCAGTGAGGCACACCAGGGCCCCACTGTCCGAGGCTGCGGGTCCCACTGGGATGCTGCGAGCCATACCCGGGGTGAGGAGGGGAAGGAGAGCTCGACAGCACTCTCTTGAGATGCAGGATCAAACAGATGTGGTTCACATGATGGCAATGAGTGCGGAGAGCATTGACCTTACCTGATCACTCCTGGACATCATCAGTGGGGTGGGTGATGAGGTATCGGGACTGTCGGGAGAAGTAACAGCACTCTCACAAGAAATGGCAACACTGTCCACGAACATAAGGGAGGGAATGTCTCAGTCAGCCGAAATAATGTTGGTGCACATGAGGGAGGGATTGTTGCAGGTAGTTGACATACTGTTGCTCAACATGAGGGAGTGCATGTCACAGGTAGGTGAGACATTAGCGACAACAATGTGCGAGGGAATGTTACTGGTAGTTAATACACTGTCTTGGCACGAGGGAGGGAATGTCGGAGTTAGCTGCTGCAATAAGGGAACAAGGCCAGACCATTGACAGAATCAACTGACACTTCCACTCCATTCCCCAGACCAGCCTCTGAAGAGGCCCAAGCCGGGCCTTCCACATTACCACCTGCCCACACCCCCCATCGAGAAGTGCGCATTACCCAAGATGTTGGAAAGAATAAGCTTGGTGCCAACCCGAGAAACGCTGCACTACCGCCTGTGGGCAGGGGTGGAGTCACCAAGACAAAGCGCAGCGGGCGGTCTTAGAATAAGGTGGAGGAAAGATGGGTGCAGCCTTTCTTTGCTGCTGCTGTTGTTGTTGTTGTTACTGTTGTAACTATTCTCAAATTTCAAGTTTTGGAAGCTACGTAAATTTACAAGTTTACAAGTTTTTAAATGGTCTTAAAGTTTGTAAGTGATCTTAACTGAAAACTTTAAAGTTTGGTAAAAGAATATTTTTATTCACATTAAGTTAATTGCAAACAAAAGTTTGTTAAACTTTTGAATAAAAGATATTTGCCATTATAACTGAATAATTTATATTATTTGTTCCATTATTAACAACTTTTTGAACTGAAGAATAATTTCCATTATTAACACAACTTTTTGAAGTAAACAAGAATCATTTCCATCATTTGTTCCATTAACACAACACAACATTACGGAACAGGTCCATACAGTATACATGGTCCATGTGGAATAGTTGCCGCTGAGCCTTTAGGCAGCAAAGTGTTCACGGATGAGTTGCTGGCGCAAGGCTCGAGCAATCGTTAAAGGGGCACGACGGTCCGCCCTCCTCCGCCGTCGTGCTCCGGGTTCAGGTAGTTGCATGGCTTCCTCGTCCTCCTCCTCCTCATCATCAGCTGCCTTTTCCTCATCATCATCAGCCTCTCTCACCTCAGGTGGGTCTTCCACTACCAGCTGCTGCTGCCTCATGATGGCTAAGTTATGCAGCATGCAGCATAGAACATGAACTGACCGACAATCTCAGGGGAGTATTGCAAGTAGCCTCCGGAATGGTCCAGGCATCAGAAATGCTGTTTCAAGATGCCAATGGTTCTCTCCATATGCTGTGCATCTCAATGTGCGACATGTTGTGTTCCCGATCAGCTTGCATCCGGGTTACGTGTAGGGGCGTCATGTGACAGGTGGGGAGGCCGTACCCTTTGTCTCCCAATAGCCAGTTCTGCCCTTCTGGCTGCTGCTCAAACATGGCAGATATAATGCTCTCGCGTAGGATGAACACATCATGGGTGCTCCCAGGGTATTTCGCATCAACTAACATGATGTGATGCAAGTCATCACACACGAGCTGCACATTAACGGAGTGGAAGCTTTTTCTGTTCGTGTACATCTCGGAATCTTCCAAAGGTGCTTGCAAGGCGATGTGGGTACAATCAATGCAACCCTGTACCCTTGGGAAGCCAGCAATCCTGGAGAAGCACACAGCCCTTTCACACATTGCCTGGGCGGTCATTCCTCCGGGCATATAATGCAGCAGTCACTTGCCGAATACAGATATGTGTTGCATGTTGAGAAGTGGTGCACACATCCCCAGTTGTGGCCTGTAATGATCCAGATGCATAGAATGAAAGTGCAGCTGTAATCTTCACTTCAACTGACAAAGCAGTCCTCCTGACGCTTCTAGGGTGCAGGTCTGCTTTTACTAACTCATTGAGCCTTGTGACACTGTCTGCATCACTCAGGTGCAGGTATGAATGCCTGTCTTGAATTACCCGACATGGGTAAGGCCTCCTGCCCATCATCCTACGTGCTCTGAGGTTCCTCATGCAATGACGTTGAATCAATTGTCTCCTCCGCAGCACCATCATGCAGAAGGCTTGCACAAGGTATGGCATTGTCAATATTGCCCCCATGATTAAATTGCACCTTGGCAAGTAGCTCAAAATGGCAGGCAGGACAAGGTTCTTTGTTTTCTCTCCCTACAAGGTCTGTATGGACCACACCCAGGTCTGAGCAGGCGCAATGATCAGGAAACTGCTTCCCCCCACCCACCCTCACATACACACCCAGGGCTTCATTTGGTGCATGGTGTAGGCTTCTCATGCCTTCCGTTCACCTTCTTCAGGCCCAAATCCCACCTCCCCTACCCCCAGGCTTCTTTTCAAGCCGAGCCCTCGTGTCCGGGCGAGGGACCAATTCTGCTGGACGACGCTCCGACCCTCGAGCCCGGTTTGGAGCCGTTCAGTGATGGCCTGTCAGTTTAAAAAAAATGAAAACGGAAAGAATTCCATTAAACTTCCATTTCCTGTGTTTTACGTTGTGAAAATTAAACTTGATTACTGATATTAATATGTTCTTGACTCCCTCCAAAACTTCGCACAAAAACAATGGCGTCTTTCTGCGCCGATATTTTTAATGTGCGTTGGTTTCTCTTAAGTGCGCAGAAGGTTTTTCCGGAGTGGTCACACACGCCGCCCGAGGAGAAATTAAATTGGCCAAACTTGCATAATTGTAAAAAAAACTGGCGCAGACATCAGGTTATGCCCCATGACGCAAAAAAAACAAACCAAAACAATTGTAACTAACTGAGTTATGCCGCGGCACAACAATTGGGGAAACTTGGATTGTTAAAATTTCGGCCAAAAGAAACGGCGTGTGTCAAACAAACAGCAGAAATCACTGGGGAAAATTGAGCCCATTGTGCTGAATACAGAAAGTTCACATCATCACCATGAGACTTGAACAAGGTCAAAAAATGGTGAGCAGACCACAGGGGAGGTTGGGAAAATTGATGGTGTCGTAATTGTGTCGAATGGTAGCATAAGTTCCAGTACAGCCACTATTTTTTTTTGAATGACAGGCTAGACTGTGCTTCAAAAATATATTCCAAGATGACAGATGAGTTGCATTTCTGCAACTATCTTTGATAATTCTTATCCATTATTTACAATCAGATTTTTTTATTTTGCGTTATGAAATCCCCGAGAACTCAATGCTTTAAAATATTTAAAATACAAGCTGTTGCACAGTTTCACTAAATTTTAGTTTCTGCTCACGGGAGGCACGAGGAACTGTGAAGCAGAATCTCAAAACATCTTTTACTTAAAAAGGAGCTGCTTGTGTTACTTTGAGGAAAAAAAGCATTGTGATAAAAATTCAATAAACAGTCAAGGGCAGTTTCTATTTAAAAAGTAATATTTATTTAATATTCAAATAATCAGGGAAGTCATCCTAAATCCAGCAGATCTGACTCTTTATCTGAGGTTTGGGTCAAGTGGGAGTGACAATGATAGCGAATCGATCAAGCCTGTTTGCTGAACCAACTGCTGCTTGAGACAAGACACCAAAGTGCAGGTGAACCAGGCTGGCCCACAGCTGTGGAAGGCAGTGCTGCTGGGCTTTGTCAGAGTTATTTTAATGTGGTGCGGACGTTCTGAGAGCTGGCACTGTTGGCAAACAAAACAGTATTTCTTCCTACTTTCGGCATCCAGGGCTGGATTCTCCTCTTGTTGCTGTCTCGGTTTTCATCCCAAGCGGCGACAATGGTGGCGGGGAATCTCTTCTGGCCAGGCGCCCAGCTTCCGGTGCCCCCCCCGCCCCCCTCCAGGGTTTTCGGGGCCAGTGTCGGCGGGGCACGGAGCAGAGGAGCAGGGAGGTCTCACTGCAGTTGTACAGGGCCTTGGTGAGGCCACACCTGGAATATTGTGCACAGTTTTGCTTTCCTAATCTGAGGAAGGACATTCTTGCTATTGAGGGAGTGCAGCGAAGGTTCACCAGACTGATTCCCGGGATGGCAGGACTGACATATGAAGAAAGACTGGATCGACTGGGCCTGTGTTCACTGGAATTTAGAAGAATGAGAGGGGATCTCATAGAAACATATAAAATTCTGACGGGATTGGACAGGTTAGATGCAGTAAGAATGTTCCCAATGTTGGGGAAGTCCAGAACCAGGGGTCACAGTCTAAGGATAAGGGGTAAGCCATTTAGGACCGAGATGAGGAGAAACTTCTTCACTCAGAGAATTGTGAACCTGTGGAATTCTCTACCACAGAAAGTTGTTGATGCCAGTTCGTTAGATATATTAAAAAAGGGAGTTAGATGTGGCCCTTACGGCTAAAGGGATCAAGGGGTATGGAGAGAAAGCAGGAATGGGGTACTGAAGTTGCATGATCAGCCATGATCATATTGAATGGTGGTGCAGGCTCGAAGGGCCGAATGGCCTACTCCTGCACCTATTTTCTATGTTTCTATTACTGCCCGGGAGGGGCAAGCCTGTGTGCAACAACCCTGGTTGCGACACCGGCTCGACTTTTGGCTTCCGCCCGCCCAATCCATAATGCTCCGCAGAGCGCTGTGCTGGGACGACCTGTGAAAGCGGGTGCCCCGAACTATAACGGCTGCTGTGAGGTCAGTAATGTCCACCTCGGGTAAGTGTGATTGTTTTTTATTTTATGTTTTTGCCATTTATGTTGTGGTGGTGCAAATTATTTATTGGGAATCTTTTTGGTGCCTTTATTTCAGTTTTTTTTTTCTCCCCCGGCCTTTCTTAGAACACTCCGAGGCCGGCTGTTTAGCTCGGGATTTTCGCACACTCAGCCAGCCTAACGCCCTGAGAGAGGTGTGCAACATAAGAACATAAGAGTTAGGAACAGGAGTAGGCCATCTAGCCCCTCGAGCCTGCTCCGCCATTCAACAAGATCATGGCTGATCTGGCCGTGGACTCAGTTCCACTTACCCGCCCGCTCCCCATAACCCTTAATTCCCTTATTGGTTAAAAATCTATCTATCTGTGACTTGAATACATTCAATGAGCTAGCCTCAACTGCTTCCTTGGGCAGAGAATTCCACAGATTCACAACCCTCTGGGAGAAGAAATTCCTTCTCAACTCGGTTTTAAATTGGCTCCCCCGTATTTTGAGGCTGTGCCCCCTAGTTCTAGTCTCCCCGACCAGTGGAAACAACCTCTCTGTCTCTATCTTGTCTATCCCTTTCATTATTTTAAATGTTTCTATAAGATCACCTCTCATCCTTCTGAACTCCAACGAGTAAAGACCCAGTCTACTCAAACTATCATCATAAGGTAACCCCCTCATCTCCGGAATCAGCCTAGTGAATCGTCTCTGTACCCCCTCCAAAGCTAGTATATCCTTCCTTAAGTAAGGTGACCAAAACTGCACACAGTACTCCAGTTGCAGCCTTACCAATACCCTATACAGTTGCAGCAGGACCTCCCTGCTTTTGAACTCCATGCCTCTCACAATGAAGGCCAACATTCCATTTGCCTTCCTGATTACCTGCTGCACCTGCAAACTAACTTTTTGGGATTCATGCACAAGGATCCCCAGGTCCCTCTGCACCGCAGCGTGTTGTAATTTCTCCCCATTCAAATAATATTCCCTTTTACTGTTTTTTTTCCCAAGGTGGATGACCTCACACTTTCCGACATTGTATTCCATCTGCCAAACCTTAGCCCATTCGCTTAACCTATCTAAATCTCTTTGCAGCCTCTCTGTGTCCTCTACACAACCCGCTTTCCCACTAATCTTTGTGTCATCTGCAAATTTTGTTACACTACGCTCTGTCCCCTCTTCTAAGTCATCTATGTATATTGTAAACAGTTGTGGTCCCAGCACCGATCCCTGTGGCACACCACTAACCACCGATTTCCAACCCAAAAAGGACCCATTTATCCCGACTCTCTGCTTTCTGTTTGCCAGCCAATTCTCTATCCATGCTAATACATTTCCTCTGACTCCGCGTACCTTTATCTTCTGCAGTAACCTTCTGTGTGGCACCTTATCGAACGCCTTTTGGAAATCTAAATAAACCACATCCATCGGTACACCTCTATCCACCATGCTCATTATATCCTCAAAGAATTCCAGTATATTAGTTAAACATGATTTCCCCTTCATGAATCCATGTTGCGTCTGCTTGATTGCACTATTCCTATCTAGATGTCCCGCTATTGCTTCCTTAATGATAGTTTCAAGCATTTTCCCCACTACAGATGTTAAACTAACCGGCCTATAGTTACCTGCCTTTTGTCTGCCCCCTTTTTTAAACAGAGGCATTACATTAGCTGCTTTCCAATCCGCTGGTACCTCCCCAGAGTCCAGAGAATTTTGGTAGATTATAACGAATGCATCTGCTATAACTTCCGCCATCTCTTTTAATACCCTGGGATGCATTTCATCAGGACCAGGGGACTTGTCTACCTTGAGTCCCATTAGCCTGTCCAGCACTACCCTCCTAGTAATAGTGATTGTCTCAAGGTCCTCCCTTCCCACATTCCTGTGACCAGCAATTTTTGGCATGGTTTTTGTGTCTTCCACTGTGAAGACCGAAGCAAAATAATTATTTAAGGTCTCAGCCATTTCCACATTTCCCATTATTAAATCCCCCTTCTCATCTTGGTCTACAGTTTCCCGCTTTTTGTCTGCCTCTTTTTTAAAATTGGGGCATCACATTTGCAGTTTTCCAATCTGCTGGGACCTCCCGAGAGTCCAGGGAATTTTGGTAATTTACAACCAATGCATCCATGATCCTTGCCGCTACTTCTCTGAAGAAACTCGGATGCAAGCCACCGGGTCCAGGGGATTTATCCGCCTTTAGTCCCATTATCTTACTGAGTACCAACTTAGTGATTGTGATTGTGTTAAGTTCCTCCCCACCTCTTGCCCCTTGACTATCCACTGTTGAGATATTTTTAGTGTCCTCTCCCGTCTTGCTTGGGATGACAGCATACACCCTCCCGGTCTACTCTTAACGGGGTCTCACATGCCGTACCCATACTGCACATCAGTCCTGAGAGGAGTATCCAGACACTCGTCCTGTTCCACTGCAAACAATCATATGGGTCTTGTGGTATATGGAGAAAGAGTCAGACTGAACACTGAGCTCAATGTAAAGTGTGACCTTAGTCTTTTATTGCAGGTCTCCAGAGTGCCTCTCCAACCTGTGAAGCACTCTTAAATAGCTGTGCTCACAAGGGATTATGAGATCCCTTGGGACTCCAGGGGATGAGCCCTCTGGTGGCTGTACAGAGTATATACACAAGTCCAGATACATAACAGGTCAAATCAGAGAAAACTTTAACTTGACTTGTCTGTTTCTATCTGGACCCTCCACTTTTCCTCATATCCAGGCATACGCAAGTATCACTGGTCATCAGGACAACCTATGAACTTAGCAATTGAATTTTTAAATGTAAGTTTCATGCGCTCTACTGTCCCAGAACCTTGGAGGTGGTATGGAATGTAGTATTTTTGTTTGCTTTTATCTTCAAAACTTCCTCTCTCTCGAGTTAACTCATCAAATTCAATTTTAATTTCAAAAACAAGTGATAGTTTACAAACTGTCTTAACATACAACTGCTCGCAATTCAAGTCCCAAGGCTACCTCCATATCTTATCTCATCTCCTCCCAATGGCATTTTTGTCTCTCATCAGAGAAAACTGCATTTTTAGATTGTTTCCAAACTTTTCAGTATTTTTTTCCCCTAAACTGTTTGGTATTATTTCTTTTGACAAGGTTTCCAAACCGAAGATTTTCCAATACAACCAAAATATTTATCAAGGAGAATCACCTAAAATATCTCAAAATTCCAATTCAAATATTGCCAATCTTTTTATTTAAATCTCCTTTACTGAACTAGAAGCTTTCACGTAATTTAAAATGAGATAAAATAATACAAAACAACACAGTAGCTACTTCACTTTCCGTATTCTTCTTTATTCAGATCCCTTTGCAATTGACTAAAAACACGGAATATAACTGGAGAAACAGCCTGTAGCCTCGAGAAACCCATGCAGGCTTTTTTTTTAATAAAGGCATTACACTCTCCCTTCTCCTTTCTTTATCTCATTCATTGACTAAATTTATTATCTTTCAACATAGAAACATAGAAAATAGGTGCAGGAGTCGGCCATTCGGCCCTTCTAGCCTGCACCACCATTCAATAAGATCATGGCTGATCATGCAACTTCAGCACCCCATTCCTGCTTTCTCTCCATACCTCTTGATCTCTTTAGCCGTAAGAGCCACATCTAACTCCCTTTTGAATATATCTAATGAACTGGCCTCAACAACTTTCTGCGGTAGAGAATTCCACAGGTTCACAATTCTCTGAATGAAGAAGTTTCTCCTCATCTCAGTCCTAAATGGCTTACCCCTTATCCTTAGACTGTGACCCCTGGTTCTAGACTTCCACAACATCGGGAACATTCTTCCTGCATCTAACCTGTCCAATCCCATCAGAATTTTACATGTTTCTATGAGATCCCCTCTCAATCTTCTAAATTCCAATAAATATAAGCCTAGTCGATGCAGTCTTTCTTCATATTTCAGTCCTGCCATCCCGGGAATCAGTCTGGTGAACCTTCGCTGCACTCCCTCAATAACAAGAACATCCTTCCTCAGATTAGGAGACCAAAACTGTACACAATATTCAAGGTGTGGCCTCACCAAGGCCCTGTACAACTGCAGTAAGACCTCCCTGCTCCTATATTCAAATCCTCTCACTATGAAGGCCAACATGCCATTTTCATTCTTCACTGCCTGCTGCACCTGCATGCCAACTTTCAATAACTAATGTACCATGACACCCAGGTTTAATTGAACCTCCCCTTTTCCTAATCTGTCACCATTCAGATAATATTCTGCCTTCCTGTTTTTGCCACCAAGATGGATAACCTCACATTTATCCACATTATACTGCATCTGCCATGATTTTCCCAGTCACCTAACCTGTCCAAGTCATCCTGCAGCTTCTTCGCATCCTCCTCACCGCTCACACTGCCAGCCAGCTTCGTGTCATCTGCAAACTTGGAGATATTACATTTAATTCCTTTGTCTAAATCATTTATGTATATTGTAAATAGATGGGGTCCCAGCACTGAACCTTGCGATACCCACTAGTCACTGCCTGCCATTCTGAAAAGGACCTATTTATTCCTACTTTTTGCTTCCTGTCTGCCAACCAGTTCTCTATCCACGTCAATACATTACCCCCAATACCATGTGCTTTAATGTTGCACACTAATCTCTTGTGTGGGACCTTGTCAATAGCCTTTTGAAAGTCCAATTACACTACATCCACTGGTTCTCCCTTGTCCACTCTACCAGTTACATCCTCAAAAAATTCCAGAAGATTTGTCAAGCATGATTTCCCTTTCATAAATTCATGCTGACTTGGACCGATCCTGTCACTGCTTTCCAAATGCGCTGCTATTACATCTTTAATAATTGATTCCAACATTTTCCCCACTACCGATGTCAGGCTAACCGGTCTATAATTCCCTGTCTTCTCTCTCCCTCCTTTTTTAAAAAGTGGGGTTAAATTAGCTAAGCTACCCTCCAATCCATAGGAACTGATCCAGAGTCGATAGAATGTTGGAAAATGACCGCCAATGCATCCACTATGTCTCGGGCCGCTTCCTTAAGTACTCTGGAATGCAGACTATCAATGATAAAAAGATTTTTTCACAAGTCATCGGCTTGCAATAACCAAATTGAAAATACAGCATTTTGTTACAATTCTAATTGATTTAAAATGAGAGCACACATTTTAATTTAAACTCTGTAAAAAAAACTTTAAAATTTATTATTTTTTTTTAAGCAGACGCTATCACAACTGTAACTTCAAGGCTGAAGTTTACCTTATGGTATTTTGTGCATTTCCTAGCTCCATAACTCATCATCAAAATAAATCCACACCTGCGTTTCTAATTTAAAATGTAACTCAATTCTAGGTACACAATGTACATTTTAACACTCAATTTATCCACACTTTCGTAAAACTTCTCACATCCATGACAAAGGGATTAAAAAATTCAGCTCTCTGTCTGATAAGGTGGGTGAAGCTAAAATAAACATACAGGCATGTTTTTCTTTTAAAAGACAGGCTTTCAGACAAATTTTAAAAATCTTTAACTCCCAAACATTCACAGTCAGGAGAACTTACACACAAACACACACACTTTCATACAAACGGAAAACTTTTAAACAACATACTTTTCGGTTCCTATCTGATATCTCAATAAAACTCATTTTTCTCTTTCTCCGCCCACCCTGAAGCTTCTGTGTCGGTTTTATTTTCCCTTTTTTTTTATATTCGTTTTTTTTTCAGCAACTTATTTTCTGGCTCTCTGTTTTTTTTCTTCCTTTGCTGAGTTCTTGGACTCTCCCACTCTCTCTCCTACACTTTATGCTTATCCTGTTTCTCAAGTCTCCACACTTATCGTAGAGGTGGGTTGTTCGCCAGTTTCTAACCGGCTTCTTTAAGCTTCATATTTTTTTCTCATTCACTAGGGATACTATCTCAACCAGGCGCTTGAAATTTCCACCAGATTCATTACATTCTGGGCCGTAATTTAAGTAAGGGTCACCCATTAAGGCTCCACGTGAATCATCTAATTGTCTCGTGAGGCGATTATTATATTTTGCTCGGGTGTCTATCTGACACCTCGCTTAGTCAGGAGTCTGTTGTTCATACGTTCTATCATCCTGGTCGAGGATTACAGCACTATCTCTCCACGCAGTATATCACTGCTTCTGCAATCAAACTTATTGGGCCCTCCACCACTGGTGCCTCGTCACACTGCTTACCTAACTTTGCTTTATATCATTTGCATTTCTCCATTTTCTTTTTCCAATTGCTGTATTTTTAAACTCATTTTGATCATTTTTTGGTGTCAAATCTTTTTGCTTTTCTTCACTTTGTAAATGCACATGGCAAAGCATTACAATCGCTTTATCCTCCTTATGTTTATTCCACCAATCCCGTTGACCCTCAGCACTCAATCCCGAGTGCCACTCCCCTTTTTCCATACACATTTTGAGCTTTACCATACTGCGTTAGCAGCTAATCTACTAACAGACCTATCTGGTTCCCCCCAGTTTATTTCATTTAGTTGCGAGGTATTTTGGGGAGCGGGGCTGGTTACTCCTACCACAGGGAGCTTTCCGATACATGCATTATTTTTGCTTTTGCTGCTTTTGCAAACTGACAGGTGCTTTCCTCAACCTGGGAGGCTCCCTTTTCCTTTCCTTGTGTTGGGCTTTACTGCCAGCGCATCTTTCTTTTATCGAACTTCCTATTTGGTCCGCATCCTGCCTGCACATATTCATGAAACTACAGCATAGCTCTACGACACCCTTCGTTTCCTTATCCATCATTTGGTCCTCCCACCATTCTTCTTCTTGTTCTCGTGTCCAAGAGGACTGCCATCCCTGCCCTCCCATGTTTATTCATATTTTCTTATGCGTTTTTTGCAGGTATTCTACGGCAGACTTCCCTTGTGGGTATCGGTTCTCGTCAGTCATGCTGACTCTAATGTACATTTCTATTCATAGGTCGGAACTCACTTCTCGACCCTCTCTTCCCACGACTACCTCGCTCAGCGCCCAGACTTGACTAACTAACGTGACTTATTTTGTTCAGATTCCTGGATTCTCCACTATAGGGCCCTGACAAAACGACAAGCCTAACTATGGGTAGTATTTAAAAGTACTTGCCCTCTTTTTGTTGTTTTACCTGGACTTGTCTTTTTGCGGGCCCCAGTGAATCCTGCCGACTACGCCAATTATTATCACTCGAGTCTCGATCATCACCTTTAGTTCAATCCTTTATTAGAAGCTAGCAGGGGAAAGGTATGGCTGTCTGCCATCACCATCTCCAAGTACATACAGTTTAAGCATTATCTTTATCGTGTACATAGACAGACTCTCCCCACCCCCCCCCTCACCCCACCCCCGCCAAACATGTCATCTTCTGAGAGGTGCTGTGAGCACAATAGTCTTGTCATGTCTGTACATTCTGTTTGTGGCCACAAGAGGGCGTCACTGTTGGAGGCCACTGAGCAGCATGCACATGGTGCTGCTCAGGTATAAAAGGCCAGCCATTTTGAGAGTCAGGCATTTGGGGCCTAAATAAAGCAGAGCCAAGGTTATACCTTGCTTAGTTAACAGTACTCAGTTTGAACATTTATTGCATACATAACAAGTCTCATGTGCAAAAGCAGAGGGTCTATGTGCAAAACATGAATTGGTACAGCATAAATAACAGGTGTCCTTGAGACCAGGGGAGCCCATTGGACCCTAGCCACGTGTTTAGCAACTGAGTCCGTTCACAGGTGATGGTTGTCCTTGTTATCTTGAGTTATGTCGTCCACTCTCCTATTATGAACTCATTATTTCCTAACTTGGTTCACTTGAGTCTATAGCCAGCATGCAACCATCCCAAGTGGCCAGACTCCTTATTGTTGAATAAAGATCTTTGAAACTAACTAAAATAATATTCCTGTAAGTGGATTAACTCTTTAGACCCTGGGTTACCCCTTAACAATCTTGCAACCATGGCTCTATAATGGCTATCAAATCATACCCATTTGTGCCGTCAACTCATCTATTTTGTTTCGAATGTTACGTGCATTCAGATAAAGAGCTTTTAAATTTGCTTTTTTATCATTTTTTTCCTGCTTTGACCCCAGTTTCTGATGCATCTTTATGTTTATACATTCTGCCCCTTCCTGTCACGCTCTGGTTTTCATTTCCCCCAGTGCTACCCTGCTCTATCGCCTTCTCCTTATTCTTTGACTTTTAAAATTTCTGCTCACCTGAATCCCACCCCCGCCCCACTAATTAGTTTAAAGCCCTCTCTACATCCCGAGTTATTCGATTCACCAGGACCCTAGTCCCAGCACGGTCTAAGTGGAGTCCGTCCCAATGGAACAGCTCCCTCTTATCCCAGTACTGGAGCCAGTGCCCCACGAAGCAAAACCCATTTCTCCCACACCAGTCTTTGAGCCACGTGTTTAACTCTCTGATCTTATTTACCCCATGCAAATTTGCTCGTGGCTCAGGTAGTAATCCAGAGATAATTACCTTTGTAATAAACCTCCCTGCTGCTCTACCTCTCTATGCTTCTTCAAGATGCTCCTTAGAAGCTACCTCTTTGACCAAGCTTTTGTTCATCTGCCCTCATTTCTCCTTATGTGGCTCAGTGTCAAATGTATTTTTGTGTAATAATACCTGTCAAGCGCCTTGGGACATTTTACTGTGATGAAGGAGGTATAAAAATACAAATTGTTGTTATCGATGTCAAGAATGATGATCATCATATTCACGACTACCTTTGTTGAATGAGGGATCACAATGAAATCAATGATTGAGGGAGGGGAAAAAACTGGGAAGCATACCGATTTGAATTGTGGTTCCTGCTGATGAGACTGTCTATATCCCGAAAAACCCTGTGCCAAAAAATGTTTGCGGCGACTGATAAAACCCAAGAATGTGTGAGAAATTCTCGTGGAGCTTACTTTGTGCATATTTTAACCATCTTTCCTTTCTCCAGTCATAGAACGAAAGCAGTGTCACATTGATTCATTAAAGGGACACGTTCTAGATTTTGAGTCTACCTGAACTGTTCTCTTGGGTTAGCAGCTCCAGCCATTCTCCGAAGTGGCCCTTATGATGAGTTTACTTTCATGACCCAATACCCAGCTGTGTCAAGGAGACCCTTTGTTAAATGTACTGGATACCATGATGCCTGCATGTGTCCTCACTTGCAAATTTCAGTCGGTGCATGAATTAACAGTTTGAGATGAGGCCAGATATGAATCATTAATATTTTGCTGTCAGTAAGTAAACAGAGTAAGTTACAGCAAAACTCATCTTTATACAATTCAACTTCTGTCTCTCCTTGCAAATAATAAAAATTAAAATATGGCACGCGGATTCTTTAAGCATGTTAAGAAAATGTAACTTTTCTGGGTATTCTCCTCTGAAATCTTACGAGCGATCTAAGCCTGCTAGCTTTCTTCTCAAAAGGAAACTTGCCTTTCCATGCCCCTACTTTTGGTTGGAACTGTTATGTATGTAAACATTGTAAGTATAAGACTTGCCACCAGAGGGCGCAACTGTTGGAGGCCCAAGGGTCACCTGCACACCTCGTGCAAGGGAGTATAAAAGGTTGTCTGCCATGCTGCTTAGGCATTCTGGAGTTGTATTAAAGAGATTAAGGTCACATCAATTTTAGTTCACAGTACTCAGTCTTGTGCAGTTCTTCCATACTTAACAGGAACTCACCCCAGAATGAGATTCATTCTAGTTATCTTCTGTGTACCCAGAGAAGTGGGGAAGGGTTTCGAACTCCAAGCCCTCCGCTGTCCAGGAGTTGGTCAGTAGAGCTGCCAATGAACCGACACTGACCTTCGTCCTTCACCCGAGGTAGAGGTCGGACCAGACCACTTTATGTTGTGTAGCAATCCCCCACCCCACCACCCCCAACTTCAAGTGGGATTGCCTATGGAATTATTTAAAATGGGAAAACAGATTTCCTTATTGTTCCAGCTTGTTATGGGCAACAATAGCTGCTCCTTAGCATACCAATCCCCTCTTCGTCCAAAGAGGCTCCAACAAGTGGTTGTAAGGACGATTTCACCTTTGTGAACTCACTCCAACTCAAAGCAACACTTCAATATACATCATATCCAACTCGTTTCCACAGATAAATGATCAAAAATATGGAAGCATGACACATGCTGACGTACAAGAGTAGGATCAATTATATAAAATATCTGAAGGAAATAAAGATTTAACAGCACTTTAGTAGTTTTAGGTCACGAGATTTCTCATGCTGTTATATTGGGTAATGGTTCATCCCAAGATACGGGTTACATGGGAAGTGAAATAAATCGCTGGGCAAAAATGGGTTGGTTACAATTTGCTATTATTTGGCCAGATAACTATAAATCTGAGAGGCCCTGGGATATGGAGTTGGAAATGTTATCGATGAGAGCCTGCCGAAGATCTCATGGAGTCGATACAGACGCTTCTGCAGCCATTTCTAATGAGTTTTGGGATCTAACGTTGATTGAATGAGGTTTCCTTGGTCCCATAATGGCTCCATGTGGATTTTTCTTTGTGGGATTGAAGTGTGAAGCATACACCATGCCAGTGATGCGAGGCACCGTTAAGGAACTGTTTTGTGGCACACCCCTTGGCAGACAAGGCATCTGAAGTACTGCTGATGAACCTGGTGCCTGTGTGTCTGGTTACAACAAAATCAGCAAGTGCTCAGATGTCCAACAATAGAATCGTAGAATCATCGGAAGGTTACAGCACGGAAGGCCATTCGGCCCCTCGAGCCCGTGCCGACTTTCAACCAGTCCCATTCCCCTGCCCTTTCCCCGTAGCCCTGCAATTTTGTTTCCCTCAGTTACTTATCCAACTCCATTTTGAAAGATAAAATTGAGTCTGCCTCCACCATCCTTTCAGGCCGTGCATTCCAGATCCTAACCACTCGCTACGTAAAAACGTTTTTTCTTACGTTGCCTTTGGTACTTTTGCCAATCACCTTAAATCTGTGTCCTTTGGTTCGCGACCCTTCCGCCAATGGGAACAGTTTCTCTCGATCTACTCTGCCCAGACCCCTCATGATGTTGAACACCTCGATCAAATCTCCTCTCAATCTTCTCTGCTCCAAGGAGAACAACCCCAGCTTCTCCAGTCTATCCACGGAACTGAAGTCCCTCATCCCTGGAATCATTCTCGTAAATCTTTTCTGCGGCCTCTCTAAGGCCTTCACATCCTTCCTAAAGCGTGGTGCCCAGAATTGAACACAATATCCCAGTTGGGGCCGAACAAGTGTTTTATACAGGTTCAGCATAATTTACATACCTTTGTACTCGATACCATATCATTAGTCAAGGCGGCAAAAGGTACCTTTGGTCTATGGGAAACAAATCTTACAATTTTCTTTGTTAATCAAGTAACAGAGGGATCCTGGATTGCCTTTAGCTGAAGTCATCACGGCTGCTGCAGGCACAGGAGGCATTGATACGCATGATGCTCTGCTCATGGTCACTTGTAGGCTGCACAGTGACAGAGTTATATCCCTTACAGTCCATGTCGGCATAAGCATTGTGGACCAGCACTAGTCGGGCACATGTTCCATCGATGACTCTCTGGACTCGTTAATCATGCCATGCATAAAATTTGGGCTCAGAGAACATTTAACCGGTTTTTGTGAACAGAGCTTCAGTCACCTGGTGCATGCACTTATGGGCAGCATACATGTGAGATATCCCCTTTGGGTGTCTTGAATAAAACACAGAAATGGAGGACTGCACTCACCTTCACTTCCACACCTGTCCTGCTGGGTAAACAACCTTTCGATGTGCCGCCTCTGAGACACGGCTCCTCTAACGTACCAAATTATAATTGCCTCCGCCATTATTTGCAGTTTGGAGAGTAGTTGATAATTTGCTAAATGCACTTGTAGTGCAACCTTCTTTATTTGCCCTCTTGCTCCATGCAACCTGAATACAGCGGAGAATTGTAATGAGGAACCTTCTGATCGTACTTTCAATGTATATTAGCCCAGCCTCTAGCAAAACTTCGGAAGAGAAAACAAATGGAAACCAACTTGCACAAATGAGACTGTTCAGATCTGTCACAGTAGAAAGTTCGACAATCCCTTTGTACTTTGAAATGTTGGACATCAATTTTCAATGGCCATTACTTGCACTGAATGTACTGTAGGCACAAAACTTAAGTGTAGATATCTTATTATCAGGAGTTCATTGTGTTGCTCATCATCATATTAGTACCGTACTGGTTGTAAGCAAGAGTGGTGAGTACTGACTTCATACCCAACCAGAAGTGGCTGGGTAACAAGATATTTCCACATTTTCAGACCCTGATGCCGAATTCATATAGTCATTCCTTGTGTAAGGCAATGGAAGGTGTGTGTGTAGGCATGTGTGTAGGTGAGTGTGCGTGTGCCCGTGTGAGTATGTGCCCGTGTGTGCGTGAGAGTGCATGTGTGTGTGTGCGAGAGTGTATGTGTGTTTCAAAACTGAGCTTCAGTTTACACACAGTATAAACAATCATAATGAGCAAATTCTTAACATTTTCCTTATGGATCTGAATAGTTACGACTTCTCAATTTTCCTTCTACAGTCAGTAACAACGGAGTCTATCCTATAAAATATTTCACAGGTTTAATTATATTCAGTGGTTATTTCTATCAGATTTATTGCACATAATAGGATTATAGAAGGATTTGATTCAGTTTTGTGGTTGCCCCTGAACCACAGTGTGCTGACGTGGATTGAGAACTGGTTGGCAGACAGGAAGCAAAGAGTAGGAGTAAATGGGTACTTTTCAGAATGGCAGGCAGTGACTAGTGGGGTACCGCAAGGTTCTGTGCTGGGGCCCCAGCTGTTTACATTGTACATTAATGATTTAGACGAGGGGATTAAATGTAGTATCTCCAAATTTGCGGATGACACTAAGTTAGGTGGCAGTGTGAGCTGCGAGGAGAATGCTATGAGGCTGCAGAGTGACTTGGATAGGTTAGGTGAGTGGGCAAATGCATGGCAGATGAAGTATAATGTGGATAAATGTGAGGTTATCCACTTTGGTGGTAAAAACAGAGAGACAGACTATTATCTGAATGGTGACAGATTAGGAAAAGGGGAGGTGCAAAGAGACCTGGGTGTCATGGTACATCAGTCATTGAAGGTTGGCATGCAGGTACAGCAGGCGGTTAAGAAAGCAAATGGCATGTTGGCCTTCATAGCGAGGGGATTTGGGTATAGGGGCAGGGAGGTGTTACTACAGTTGTACAGGGCCTTGGTGAGGCCACACCTGGAGTATTGTGTACAGTTTTGATCTCCTAAATTGAGGAAGGACATTCTTGCTATTGAGCGAGTGCAGCGAAGGTTCACCAGACTGATTCCCGGGATGGCGGAACTGACATATCAAGAAAGACTGGATCAACTGGGCTTGTATTCACTGGAGTTCAAAAGAATGAGAGGGGATCTCATAGAAACCTTTAAAATTCTGATGGGTTTAGACAGGTTAGTTGCAGGAAGAATGTTCCCAATGTTGGGGAAGTCCAGAACCAGGGGTCACAGTCTAAGGATAAGGGGTAAGCCATTTAGGACTGAGATGAGGAGAAACCTCTTCACCCAGAGGGTGGTGAACCTGTGGAATTCTCTACCACAGAAAGTTGTTGAGGCCAATTCACTAAATATATTCAAAAAGGAGTTAGATGTAGTCCTTACTACTAGGGGGATCAAGGGGTATGGCGAGAAAGCAGGAATGGGGTACTGAAGTTGCATGTTCAGCCATGAACTCATTGAATGGCGGTGCAGGCTCGAAGGGCCGAATGGCCTACTCCTGCACCTATTTTCTATGTTTCTATGTTTCTATGAATGCCAGAGGATGAGGTCATCACCTTTACATAGTATTTACATCACAGAAACAGACCATTCAGCCCAACTGATTGTAGCCAGTGTTTATACTCCACAAGGATCTCCTCTCACTCCACTTCATCTCACTATCAGCATACCTTCTATAGTTCTTTCTCCCTCATGTGTGCATTTCGCTTCCCCTTAAATGCATCTTCAAGAGTTATCGACTTATTAGCTCAAACTGACTTGGACAGCTTTCAGTATTTGCATAGATCGTGATATCTGCTGCTGTTGATCAAACAAGCAAGATGCTTTTTTAAAGCAAAGACCACATTTATTAATCTTGCTTATTTTCAACACAATCTGTCATATTCCCACTCGTTCCTGGTGTTCGAGGAGGACAGAGCTTTTGCTCCTTGTCAATGTTACTATCCTTCTATCTGATAGTTTAACCGCAGCTTATCAAATAAAACAAAATGAAAAATTATGGCAATCTTGAATCAACAAAAATACCTACCCAACACATTTACTAACATGTTAACACCATGGAATAATCTGTTTGTAACAACATTAAATTTTGCCAAGTAACAGAAATTCCTTCATTAATAAAAAGGTCTGGAATTCCCAATAGAATCTGTAGTGCCTGTAAAATTTATGTGGAACAGAGCAAATTGACAGTGGATGGCTCAGAGAAATTTCCAATGCTAGCAGAAAGTCATTAACAGCAGAAGTACCTTAAATCAAATCCTTCAGTGTTGCTGCGATTTAAGCTGTGAGCTATCATGAAAGCTAGATGGTCGATTCATTTTGTCACCTTCCTCACATGCACCCATTACACATTTACTCTAAGTACAAGTCCAAATCTCTCAAATGCCACAATTACGACTCTTAATAAGCATTATGTTTGAAAATTAGACAGATCATTTTCAAAGACAAAAAGGTACCATCTTATAGCAATACAGCAATGAATTCATGTCCCAAAAATAAATTAATTTGAATATTTGTACTTATTAAACATTGTTTGCCATTTTAGTTGACCTGAGGTTGTTTGCACACCATAAACAATCAGATAATGCAACTGATCTTATTGGTTTGCTCAAACCTGCAAAACATTCTCAACAACATACAATATTTTCACTGTTGATTTTATAAAAAATGAAGTTGAGTTTTAATATTGCAAGGTTAATGCAAGTTTTAAAGGACCGATATGAATAAAAGGGGGTAGATGTTGCTGTATGTGCGTTTTGGTGTGCAGAATGGGCACCATGTTTGCAGCACATGTCCAATCACATGGGCACAAAGGCCACACCAAATTCATGCCCCTCGTTAATTTAAATAAATGAGCCAGCGCTACTCAACTCATCTAATTGGGGCCATCAATCTTGCTGACGCCATTTAAAGGCAGTCTGCATCTCTTAAAGGTAAGGTGGACTTTGGCTGTGGGCAACTATCAGAGAAGATTCTACATGGTGTAAGGGACAGCAGAAGCTGTGGTACAGCTGCTGGTCTCCATAATCTTACTGATGTAACAGCAACATCGATAAAATTGTACAGTTTGAGATTGATATGGTGGGCGTCAAAACTGGGCCAAATGGATAGAGAGAGTATTGGAGCTCTGGGCAGGAAAGGGATTGTTGGGGCGAATCTGTCCTCAATAATTGACTGCAACACAGCTCTGGAAGCTCCGTACTGCTGGCCCATGCTCTTCTTCAGCTTCAGCTTCTCATCGACCTTTTCATCTTCCTGCTGCAATTCTACTAAAAATTATATCAACTCAATTCCAAATTCATCAAGACACAAGATACTCATTATACAGCAAATCATCAAGTTAAAAAAGTGAAAGCAATATTCAGCTTTTGTTCTTTTAAGTCAGTCAAAAGTGCTTTGGTTCTTTTTGGAAAAGGACAAACTGTGCTGGAATTACAAGTCTCTGAACTCCCTAAAATTAGAATTTATATTAATCACCCTCCTCGGATCAAATTGTCTGTGAATGTTATATTTGGCATATCACTATTATAAACTGGTCACTGACTGCGGATAAATTGAATTCACTACATTTTAGGGCAGGAATTGGTGCATAATTTTTATACTTTTACAGAGGAAGTTGCTTGTTTAGCATTTTACAAATTAGGCTGACCAATTTATGTCAGATAATTTTCTAGATTTCAAATTGATGTTCAGGATAATTATAGTTCATCACTGTGGCAAAGTCCCCTGGAAGAGGGGACAGAGTGTAGTGTAACAAAATTTGCAGATGACACAAAGATTAGTGGGAAAGCAGGTTGTGTAGAGGACACAGAGAGGCTGCAAAGAGATTTAGATAGGTTAAGCGAATGGGCTAAGGTTTGGCAGATGGAATACAATGTCGGAAAATGTGAGGTCATCCACCTTGGAAAAAAAAACAGTAAAAGGGAATATTATTTGAATGGGGGGAAATGACAACATGCTGCGGTGCAGAGGGACCTGGGGGTCCTTGTGCATGAATCCCAAAAAGTTAGTTTGCAGGTACAGCAGGTAATCAGGAAGGCAAATGGAATGTTGGCCTTCATTGCGAGAGGGATGGAGTACAAAAGCAGGGAGGTCCTGCTGCAACTGTATCGGGTATTAGTGCAGTTTTGGTCACCTTACTTAAGGAAAGATATATTAGCTTTGGAGGGGGTACAGAGACGATTCACTAAGCTGATTTCAGAGATGAGAGGGTTACCTTATGATGATAGATTGAACAGACTGGGTCTTTACTCGTTGGAGTTCAGAAGGATGAGAGGTGATCTTATAGAAACATTTAAAATAATGAAAGGGATAAACAAGATAGAGGCAGAGAGGTTGTTTCCACTGGTCGGGGAGACTAGAACTAGGGGGAACAACCTCAAAATACGGGGGAGCCAATTTAAAACCGAGTTGAGAAGGAATTTCTTCTCCCAGAGGGTTGTGAATCTGTGGAATTCTCTGCCCAAGAAAGCAGTTGAGGCTAGCTCATTGAATGTATTCAAATCACAGATAGATAGATTTTTAACCAATAAGGGAATTAAGGGTTACGGGGAGCGGGCGGGTAAATGGAGCTGAGCCCACGGCCAGATCAGCCATGGTCTTGTTGAATGGCGGGGCAGGCTCGAGGGGCTAGATGGCCTACTCCTGTTCCTAATTCTTATGTTCTTATGTTTAAAGGACCGCTTTATTTGGCTAAGTATGATTACGAATAGAGATTCAAATCAATTAAATATGGAAGTTTGAACTTTTTGTCCTGAACTGCAGTAGACCACAGTGTGCTCATTTACATAAACCAGCAATCCGAAGATTGCAGTTTGAAAACTCTCAACTTTTGGGGGTGAATATTTGGCGTTGTTTAATACAGAAAGTGCATAATGTTAAAATCTTAGAAAACTGTACAGTCATTCCTCTGTAAAAAGTATGTTTAACACAGCTAAAAGGAGTTATTTTGGTGAAAGGGTGAAAATAAGCACTAAATGGGTGCTGTACTAATAAGGCGGTTTGAATGTCTGGCTTTAGCACGCAATTTTGGTCCTAATTGCTGATTATCACAATTTGAACTTGCCTGGAGGTGTGAATGTTGATTAGTTACAATTTTCGTCAAGCAGTAGATGTGGGTTCCACACATCCATGTTCAGTGAAGGTGTGGAGTGCTCTGGCTGACACAGCGACGTGTTTCAGGATGGCTCAGGGACTAAATGAGAGGGCACTCAGATTCTCAGATGCAGCACTGGAGGTCCTGGTGGAGGAGGTCCAGAGGAGGAGGGACATTCTGCACTGGCAGGAGGGAAGGCGTCCACCTGCCCTTCGCTCCTGCAGACCAGAACAAGGGGTCCCCTAGCAAGATGTCAATTGCTTTCTCCTGGTGACTCATATGAAATAAGGTCGAGTAGCACAGCACTTACTCTTTTTAGGTGAAATCCTCAGAGAATGTCCGGACTGAATGTTGATAAGAGTGTTGGTGAAGTCTTGACAATGTGTCTCAGAAAGTCTGCCGAAGTGTTTCAAAAGTCCTCTTCAAACCTCCAGCAGCGAGTGAAAAGGAAAAGGTGATACACCTTTAATAGAGCTCAAAATCCTCTGCAACAACTTGTTTACTGCCAATCAGCTGGTCATGGTTAGGAGGGGCGTTACTTCAAGTGCGAGCTACCAAAGTGCTCTGCAGCTTCATTAATGTGCGCTAACAGGCAAGTTCAGGGGCAATCAGCCCCTTCGCAATCTTCCAGATGACTGCTCCGAAGGGTTGATGTTAGGAACACTGCTCTTTTTGATATCATCATCATAGGCAGTCCCTCGGAATCGAGGAAGACTTGCTTCCACTCTAAAAATGAGTTCTTAGGTGGCTGAACAGTCCAATACGAGAACCACAGATCGTCATAGGTGGGACAGACAGTCGTTGAGGGAAAGGGTGGGTGGGACTGGTTTGCCGCACGCTCTTTCCGCTGCCTGCGCTTGATTTCTGCATGCTCTCGGCGATGAGGCTCGAGGTGCTCAGCGCCCTCCCGGATGCACTTCCTCCACTTAGGGCGGTCTTTGGCCAGGGACTCACAGGTGTCAGTGGGGATGTTGCACTTTATCAGGGAGGCTTTGAGGGTGTCCTTGTAACGTTTCCGCTGCCCACCTTTGGCTCATTGGTCGTGAAGGAGATCAGAGTAGAGCGCTTGCTTTGGGAGTCTCATGTCGGGCATGCGGACAATGCAGACTGCCCAGCAGAGCTGATCTTTTGATATTTTTTGATATGACCTGGACTTGAGTATACAGGACATAATTTCAAAGTCTGCAAATGATATGAAACTTAGAAGTGTAGGAAACAGTGAGGAGGATAGTAACAGACTTCAGGAGGACATCGATTGACTGGTGAAATGGGCAGACCTCAGATGAAACACGATATAGAAAAGTGTGAAATGTTGCATTTGGAAGGACAAATGAGGCAGCATAAACTAAAGGGTAAAATTTTAAAAGGGGTTGCAGGAACACGGAGCCCCGGGGGGTTCACATTCACAAATCTTTGAAGGTGGCAAGACAAGATGATAAAGTTGTTAAAAAAATATGGACCCATGGTTTTTTAAATAGAAGCATAGAGTACAAAAGCAAACAGGTTATACTGAACTTTTAAAAATCACTGGTTTGGCCTCAGCCAGAGTAGTGTGTCCAATTTTGGTCACCACACTTTGGAAAGGACATCAATGTTGTGGAGAGGGTGCAGAGGAGATTTACTAGAATGGTACCAGGGATGAGGGAATTCAGATTATGTGGAAATTCTATAGAAGTTAGGATTATTCTACTTGCAGCAAAGAAGGTGAAGGAGAGATTTTAAACTGGTGTTCAAAATCTTAAGGGGTTTTGCGAGAGTAGATAAAGAGAAACTCTTTCCACTGGCAGGAGGGTCGGTAAACAGAGGACACAGATTTAAGATAATTGGCAAAACAGGGGGAAGAAGAGGCGAATTTTTGCTCAGTGAGTTGGTATGATCCAAAATGTATTGCCTCACAGCTGTAATAGTTTTTTTTAAATCAATACCACAACCCCCCCTGCCCCCCACCTTTTTACCCCCCTCTCTGGCCTGTCTAAAAATCCTGTAACCATAATATTGAGCTGCCAAACCTGCCCCTCTTTCAGCCATGTCTCTGTAATGGCTGTAACATCATACTCCAAATGACTACCTGTGCTCTCAGCACATCCGCCTTATTCGCTATACTCCTAGCATTGAAGTATATACCATTCAGCACAGGAAGACCTCCTTGATTTCTACTTACTAACCCTTGTTTCCTCTGTCTTACAGATTCGTTTTTTACATTATTACTTTCCATTTTCAGCTTTACTTCCTTCCCTATTGAATTTGTTCTCAGGTTCTCATCCCCTTGCCAAGCTAGTTTAAATGCATCCACTATCTCTGCAGCCACCTCTTTCAGTACCCTAGGATATAGGCCATCAGGTTCAGGGGATTTGTTGGTTTTTAGTCCCAGTATTTAAAAAATAAAAGTCTCCACTGATATTAATTACTTTAAGTTCCTCGCTCTCATTAGCCCCTTGGATAACCATTATTTTTGGTCTACTTTTTGTGACTTCTACTGTGAAAACAGATGCAAAATATTTGTTTAAAGTCTCTGCCATTTCCTTGTTCCACAATATAATTTCTCCTCTGAAGGACCAATGGTTACTTTTGCTACTCTTTTTACATATTGATATTAGCTCTTACAATCTGTTTTTATATTTCTTGCTAATTTACTCTCGTATTCTATTTTCTCACTTTTATCAATTTTTTGGGTCATTCCTTGCTGGTTTCTACTGCTTTACCCATTTCTCAGGCTTACTATTATTGTTTGCGACATTATAAGCTTCTCCTTTTAATCTAATACTATCCTTAACTTCTTTAGTCAGCCACGTTGGATCACTTTTCCAGTGGAGTTTTTGTTTCTCAATGGAATGTATATTCGTTGGGAATTTTGAAATATTTCTTTAAATGATTGCCACTGCTTATACCTGTCATACCTGTTAATCTAATTTCCCAATCTACCATAACCAACTTGTTAGAAATATGCCAGGTTAAGGATATCTTTATTCACTTTATTAATCAGGGTCAACTGTGAACCAATCTGGTGGATATATTGTGTTTAATCAGAGTTTAAGACAGAATATAACACATTAGTTATACAGCAAAAACATACAACCATAACAGATAGTTAATACCCATCCAGATCGGATAAATGGCTGGCGCATGTGAGCAGCTCTCTTTAGCTTGCAGTCTCTTTCTCTGTCTGCAACTTCCTTCGGTAAAGCATGGGATCACTATCAAAGAGTGTTCGACCAACTAAACTTCTGATCCGCTATCCCCTCACACTTGTAGTCTGTGACTACAAGCTTCTGGGTGGTCACTTTTAACCTGTTTTTAGGGATGGGCCTGAACCTGGATATTGACAAGACCTTTTGACCTATAGAGGTTCCCCTAAAACCTTAATATCCAATAAGACTTCCAGATCTTTGTCTTGATCCTTGTTTCAAGAACCCACCTCAAACATGTCTTAAGATTCTGGCCATATGCCACTGTTGATACCTGATCGAAGTCGCTTTTCTATAGAATTCCTTTGATATCTCTCTGTTTATACTAACCCAGGGTTTCTTCCTGTGGAAATCTCTCTCGTCTCCTTTCATCCCATGAAGCCAAACCAGAAAACTGCTTGCCCCAGAGCAGTTATCTCTTTTACGACGTAGCAACATGTTTATGTTAACTTTTACAATTTCCCTCGATTCTCAGCCATTTACAAATTGTCTCTGATATATCAACAAACTGAAGCTTTAACTTGCAAACCACACTTAATGGTTGTCATGGTGCAAAATAGTATAACATCTCAGCAGGGTACCAAGGCATTTGCATTTCTGAGCATCTTCAATAGACAATTCATCTCCAGTTCAAAACAAGAATTTAAACACTGCACCCATACCAGTTTTATACATTTTTAGGCATCCCTGATTTCTAACAAATTCACCCCTTATACCTACATAATTGGCTTTAAGTTTAAGACTTTAGTGTCGGACTTAAGAATGTCCATTTCAAACTCAACGTGAAATTCTCTCATATTATGATCACTCTTCCCTGGAGAATCCTTTACCATAAGATTACTAATTAACCCTGTCTCATTACACAAAACAAGATCTAAAAAAGCCTAGGTTGGTTCCATGTTCTATCTTTCTCGGAATCTATCTCAAATATATTCCATTAACTTGTCCTCCAGACCACCCTTGCCAATTTGATTTGCCCAATCTATATACAGATTAAAGTGCACCACAATTATTGTATTAGTCCTGCATGATTAACATATTGATTAGAAATTACATACATGGGGTACTAAGGGCATAAAGGTCATAGTTTATAAAAGTTGTGCTAATATGCAATGGATTGATTATAAACTAAAACCTACCCAATGTTACAGTTCTATTTATATGAAAAATTGCATAGCTTAACATGTGTATTAGAAATGCTTTTAAACAAAAGAATTTGTCAGCAAATGGACTACTTATTAAAATTAGTGATACATGATTTGAACTGATAATACGATTATGTGCTTTGCAATGCTCTTCCAAGCAAGTAAAGTATAACCACACTGAAGATCTCTCTGACATTAGGCTGCACCATGACACATGGACTATTGATATTGACTGATGGATGCATAACTGGCAGAAAAATAGCCATATGAGGGAAGTGAGAGACTGAGGACGCATCTTTCTACTGAGCCCATGTGATCCATTTTGAAAATAATCTCTCTAGTACATAAAAAAAATATTTTATTCACAGGCAATATAGTGGATAAGGCTCTATAATTGTTGTGCAAGAATTCAGGCTTGATTATTTTTTCATATAAATGATCAACTAAACCTTTCCCAATAGGTTCTCGGACCCTCTTCAGATGAAAATAAATTCTACCTTCAGCTGCAAGGTAGATTGTCACCGGGTTATCTTGTATATCTAATGAAGTGGTTAACTTAACGTACAGCACCCTTCTGAATAATCAGATGGGACACAGAATTCATCTGATCTTGGAATCGTTGTTTGAGAAGACCTGAAACCAAGTTGGAGCAAACACATTATGGCTTTGAATGCTTTGTGAAACCTGAAATTCTCTGCATTGTATACCTTTAGAGAGAGACACATGAAGATTAATTTATTTGTTTTAAATGTAATACTGAAGACTAAAGGAAATGATACATGCTCTTGTACGAATTGTTCTCAGAAAACATTTACTGTATTAAAGAGCCAAAGTATCTCTGACCTATGTACATTTGACAAAGGGAATTTTAATGACTTTTATTATATTCCAATTTACTAACACACTTCATCCAATTGTGGTACGGAGGAAAATTATTTTGTACTGATGCCAATTCTACCATAATCTGCAACCAACAAAATGAGCTTTCAGAGCATCAACAATTGAAACACTGCATGCAAGAACATATTTCCATTCAGGTTAAAAAATAACAAAATAACATGAATGCATCAAGCAATTATAAGCGCGCAGTAGATTACTTACCAATGTGACCTCTCAATAGTTCTTTGAAATACTCATTTTTTTTCTATTTAATCCTTTGCAGCACCAATATTGCTTTGTTTTCTAAAAGGCTCCCTGTAAGCAAAGAATGACAGATATGTAATTCTTGTCAACGGTAGCGATACTATTACACAACTATTTGCACAAAACTCATTAACGTATTCACTGTATTAATTTTAACCCAACACTACTGTCGGATTAGGACGTAGACATTTCTGGAGGTTTGTACGCGGTACCTAAATTGACTCAAATTGTCCATCATGAAGTTAAAAGTGCCGGCCATAAAAACACAACAAGCAGGAATATAGCACATCATTGGTTCAAGAGCTCAGAGTTTGGCTCAGCTCAGACATAGGTTTGGACAAGGCACAAATGACTAACTCATTCATTTTGCTACTTCTACACAAATATAAACACCATGATCAATTAAATCATCACAAAAAGTGTTGCAACTTAGTTTCAGAATTGTAACAGCACAGCTAGATGCAATTCTACATAATATAACTGAGTTTCAGAATTTATCAATTCTTATTTTATCGATATACCTTAACATTCAACAGCAGTTTGGCAAGTGCCCCTTGCATGTCGACTCCTGGACAGGACTTATTTTGGCTTTAAAGCAAATACCTTCACTTTTACAGTTTCCCTCACCAGAATTAAAGCATTACTGAAGGCAATCTAAACACTTTGCGCAAAGACTAGAATTTCAATGAAAACTTAAATACATAGGATTACATCGGATATACAGCACAGAAACAGGTCATTCCTCCCAACCAGTCCGTGCCGGCATTTATGCTCCACTCGAGCCTCCTCCCGTCTTTCCTCATCTAACTCTATCAGCATAGCTTCCGTATTCTCACCACTGTTTGGGTAAAGAAGTTTTCTTGTTGACGATCTGATACTGATGGCCTCTAGTTATGCTCTTCCTCACAAGTGGAAACATTTCATCTGCATGCACGCAATCAAAACTTACATAAATGTTAAAGACCTCTATTAGATCACCACTCAGCTTTCTTTTTTCAAGAGAAAAAAGACCCAGCTTGTTATCATATCACAGAATCATAGAAATTTACAGCATGGAAAAGGTCATTTTGGCCCATTGTGTCCACGCTGGCCAACAAAGAGCTACCCAGCCACGTCTCACTTTCAGATCTTGGTCCGTAGCCCTGCAGGCCATGGTACTTCAAGTACACATCAAAGCACTTTTAAGTGTGGTGAGGGTGTTATGTATCTGTAAAGCATGCACTCCAATATTCTGCCACCAGGGAGCACAGCAAGGTCCCTTTGTCCTTTTACACTTCTCAATGTCCTGCCATTTAATGTGTTTTCCTTTAGCCTTGTTAGCCCTCCCCAAATGCATTAAATTCTCCGGATTGAATTCCATTTGCCACTGTTCTGTCCCCCTGACCAATTCACTGATATCTTCCTGCAGTCCACAGCTTTCTTCTTCATTATCAACCACACAGCTAATTTTTATATCATCTGCAAACATATTAATCATGCCCATTACATTCAAGACTAAATCATTGATATATACCACAAAAAGCAAGGGACCCAGTAGTGAGCCCGGCGGGACCCCACTGGAAACAGCCTTCCAGTCACAAAAACACCCATTGGCCATTACCCTTTGCTTCCTGCCTCTGACAATTTTGGATCCAACATGCCACTTTGCCCTGGATCCCATGGGCTTTTACTTTCGTGACCAGTCTGCCATGTGGGACCTGATCTAAAACCTTGCTAAAATTTATATACACTACATCAAACTCACTACCCTCATTGACCCTCTTTGTTGCCTCCTCAAAAAATTCAATCGTTAGTCAGACATGACCTTCCCTTTACAAATCCTTGCTGACTGTCCTTGTTGAATCTGTGCCTTTCTATCTGAAGAGTTATCCTATCCCTCAGAATGTTTTCCGATAATTTTTCCCACCATCAAGTTTCGGCTGACTGGTCTGTAATTACTCAGTCTCTCCCTTTCTCCCTTTTTAAACAAAGGTACAATGTTAGCAGTCCTCCACTACCACACCTGTAGTTAGAGAGGATTGGAAAATGATGGTCAGAGCCTCTGCTATTTCGAACATAAGAACATAAGAAATAGCAGCAGGAGTAGGCCACAGGGCCCCTCGAATCTGCTTCGCCATTTAATATGATTACGGCTGATTCGATCATGGACTCAGGTCCACTTCCCTGCCCGCTCCCCATAATCACTTAATCCCTTATTGGTTAAGAAACTGTCAATCTCTCTCTTAAATTTATTCAATGTCCCAGCTTCCACAGCTCTCTGAGGCAGTCAATTCCACAGATTCTCAACCCTCAGAGGAAATTTCTCCTCGTCTCAGTTTTAAATGGGCGACCCCTTATTCTAAGATCATGCCCTCTAGTTCTAGTCTCCCCCTATCAGTGGAAACATCCTCTCTGCATCCACCTTGTCAAGCCCCCTCATAATCTAATACGTTTTGATAAGATCACCTCTCATCTGAACTCCAATGAGTAGAGGCCCAATCTCCTCAAACTTTCCTCATAAGTCAACCGCTCATCTCCGGAATCAACCTAATGAACCTTCTCTGAACTGCCTCCAAAGCAAGTTTATCCTTTCGTAAATATGGAAACCAAAACCGTACGCAGTATTCCACATGTGGCCTCACCAATAACTGTTGCAAGACTTCTCTGCTTTTATATTCCATCCGCTTTGCAATAAAGGCCAAGATACCATTGGCCTTCCTGATCACTTGCTGTACCTGCATACTAACCTTTTGTGTTCCATGCACAAGTACCCCCAGGTCCTGCTGTACTGTGGCACTTTGCAATCTTTCTCCATTTAAATAATAACTTGCTCTTTGATTTTTTTCTGCCAAAGTGCATGACCTCACACTTTCCAACATTATACTCAATCTGCCAAATTTTTGCCCACTCACTTAGCCTGTCTCTGTCCTTGTGCAGATTTTTGTGTGTCCTCCTCACACATTGCTTATCCTCCCATCTTTGTATCATCAGCAAACTTGGCTACATTACACTCAGTCCCTTCTTCCAAGTGGTTAATATAGATTATAAATAGTTGGGGTCCCAGCACTGATCCCTGCGGCACCCCACTAGTTACTGTTTAACAACCCAAGAATTAACCATTTATCCCGACTCTCTGTTCTCTGTTAGTTAGCCAATCTTCTATCCATGCTAATATATTACCCCCAACCTCTTTTGCTTCTCTTAATAGCCTGGGACAAATTCCATCTGGGCCTGGGCATTTATCCACTTTCAAAGCTGCAAAACCCCTTAATATTTCCTCTCTCACTATGTTTATTTCATTTAATATTTCACACTCCTCCTCCCTGATTGCAATGTCTGCATCACCCCTTTCTCTTGTGAAAACAGATGCAAAGTATTCATTGAGAACCATACCCACGTCTTCTGCCTCCACACAGATTTCTAATAGACCGTGCTCTTTCTTTAATTCTCCTCTTGCTCTTAATGTATTTATAAAACATCTTTGGGGTTTCCTTGCCAAAATGTTTTCATGCTCCCTCTTTGCTTTCCTAATTTGCTTTTTAATTTCACCCCTGCTCTTTGCTATACTCCTCTAGGGTTTCTGCCGTATTGAGCCCTCGGTGTTGGTCATAAGTCTCCCTTTTTTTCTTTATCTTACCCTGTATGCCCCTTCACATCCAGAGGTCTCTAGATCAGTTAGTCCCACCCTTTAATGGAACATACTTGCTCTGGACCCTCAGGATCTCCTCCGTGAATGCCTCCTCCAGCTCTGACACTGATTTACCTACCAGTCTACTTTGGCTAAATTGCCTCTCAGCTTAGTAAAATTGGCTTTACCCCAATTGAGATCTTTTATTCCTGGTCTCTCTTTGTCCTTTTGTCTGACATGTTAACATTCCGAATAATTTACAGAAAAGAGTATTCTGTTACTCTACTCGTTGTATACTGTTAATGAAAATTAATTGGTTATCTTTGACTGTGGTTATTAGGGTTAGAATTTTCTGCACTTCCATCCCCTTTTTTTTTCAATAAAACCTTGAATGATGAAAATTTTTGGAAATTAATTTAGTGCACAAAAAATACCCCAGCGCATGTTGGCAGGTTACTAGTGCACTCGACATAACAACTGGGAAGAAGCTCCTGGTGAGACTGAGGTAAGGTCATCTTATCCTCTCAGTTTAGATTTGCAATATTCCCAGAAACGTTCAAATAAAAGGGTTTCACTTTTTACACATATAAGAGATGTGATAACAACATGTTACAAAATATCAGGACTTATTGGAGACATGATGCATTTATGAATGATATTTGTTGATGAAGCCTGAGGTGCTGGCCTATTTTGGACAGATGGAGGTAAGAAATGGTGGTATAATTGGATGTGGTAGACCAAATTGGTCTTCATCCTATTTAGAGACTATTTAGTAAGAAATGTTTGCAGTTTGATAATGCACGTTTGTGCCTGATCTGTAGACAGACCCTTGAATATCAATACTGCTCATGCAGGTCAATATATTAAAAAGCTGGGGGAAATACAATGAAGCTTCCTGTGGCATTATATGTACAGCTGATCGAGCAAATTGGGTTCACTTCCAGGGGTCGAAATTCAGTAGCCCAAAAAAGCTGGTGCACCTATGATTTATTTTTATGTACTTACCGCAGGGATCCATGATGCGGCCCGGATGAACAATTTTCAGGACTTTGACGTTTTTTCTAAGTCCCAATGGAAATTGGTCATAGAGGGGGCGGGATATTGACAGGAAGGGTCTGAATTTCGGCCGGGACCAGGACTCCGCCGCTGTCAATCAGTGGTGGAGTAGTGGTGATGTCACAGCCGTGTGCGTCACCACGCTCTCTCCCCTCTGTTAAAGGAGAGAGCATCTATCACTTTTTTTATCTTCGGCCACTGAGCCAGCAGGGAGGGTTTCGACCGGGCCAGTGGCCTGGCACCCAAGAGGGGGTGCCATGCTGCCCGTTGGCAGCCCAGCCAAACCCAGGTGCACTGCCTTGCCGGCTGATCAGGAAGTCAGCCTGCAATAAATAATACATGGCGGCCTTGGCTGTGGGCCCTGCCCTTGAAAGGCCACCGCGCTGGCGGGCCACACTCAGTGTGGAGATGGTGCACTGATAGAGAAAGCTGTCGGGGGCACCAAGCGGCGGGGCAACCAGTTTTCGACTTGAATTTAGGTCGGTGCATTTTTAAGGTAAGGGTAAGCAGCAGTGTGCGTTCTGATGACTCGCTTGCAGCAGTCATCAGCATCGGGCGTTATCAGGTCCAGGCCGAAAAATCCCCGACCTGAATTTGGGTCAGGGCGGCCAATTGACCCCAAAGCGGCGGCCATGGGATTCTGACGCATGGCCACCACAAACGGACAGTAATGGGTCTTTCAGAGACCCTGAATTTCAGATCCCCAGCCTCGACAAAACTAGAACAAGAGGTGTTAAGGCAAAGCAGAATCTATTTTCTATCACTGAATTGGAGACCCCATTGTCACTGATATAAAAAAGAACAGTTAAAGAATAGACACCTTTCTACCAAGTTAGCAGCAATTCACTCAAGCTTCATAGAATTGAATATTTCAAAATAGACGTGGTCGCAACTGAGTTTTCCCTTGCAACTTCAGTGACCCAAAGTACTTGCATTTAATTAAGTGCCTTTCATGTGATTATCTTTTAATAAAGTCTAAATGAGCTAATTGTGGATATTTATGTCAAGAGGATAGGCATACTGTTGTAAAACTATTTCCTTGGTGCTATAGAAGCATTAAATATGCGTCACAAGACCAAAGTCTTCAGTTGTCAAAGTAAGATTTAGTTTTAGAGAACTAATGATTGAGACAACATTGATCAATTGATTAGGAAAATGACTAATTATAAATGTGAGATTATCAAATTGTGAAGTCATATCGGTACAGTACTTTAGGGCTAACTTCTTCACATAATTTTAATGCAACAAGGCTAACTGGCACTTGAGCTGATTTTGACCTAAAGGTGCCGATAAGAAAGGATTTTTGAAACGAATAACTTTTCTCGGTTTATGCTGGAATGGACACTGATGTAAAACAGAAGCGCCCGTCTCCTTGAACAACTTTCATGATAACATAAAAGGTAGAAACTTTGATTAACTGTCGATATGGAGTCAGTAGGAGAATTATACCTGGATCAGTGACTTCAACTGACTGTTCATCACTGCAGGTCAAGTGATTAACACTGGAATCATGTGACCAAGGGTGGCTCTGTGCCAATGCTTCTGGAAATTGTGCTGAACCCCCTGAATGTATGAAATTAGCAGAAATGCTCCTCTTCTCCTCTTTAACCTGTGTGGCGGGGGGGGGGCGCTGCTTCCAGTGAAGGTACTTCTGAACCAGGGTAAAAAAAATCACAGATACTCAAGTGTAAAGCGGGTATGAGTGCAACTCACTAATGCTTAAAATTATGCAATCTTTTGCGCTATTTCATTGGATTCCACCCAGATTAAGCTGCTATCTGGGCAGAAATCATGCTGAAACTGAGTCTGCAAATATATTTGGTTAGATATCCCAATATTTACATGTTAATTTGTAGGGTTTAAGTGAAACAATCATCGTCTGTTTATTCTAGAAAGATACAATTAAAGGAGGAAATAATCAGACAACAGGTCCTTATCTACTCTCTGTACAGTTGGATATTCTCAGATCCTGGGAAAAAATCAGTTTAACCAAGAACTTATAGTTACTTTTATAGGTCAGGGGACAAATAGCAGAATAAATCGCAAGCTGGCTTCAAGACAGAAAGTAGGGGCAAAGGGTACATAAGAACATAAGAACAAAGAATTAGGAACAGGAGTAGGCCATCTAGCCCCTCGAGCCTGCTCCACCATTCACCAAGATCATGGCTGATCTGGCCGTGGACTCAGTTCCACTTACCCGCCCGCTCCCCATAACCCTTAATTCCATTATTGTTTAAAAATCTATCTATCTGTGACTTGAATACATTCAATGAGCTAGCCTCAACTGCTTCCTTGGGCAGAGAATTCCACAGATTCACAACCCTCTGGGAGAAGAAATTCCTTCTCAACTCGGTTTTAAATTGGCTCCCCCGTATTTTGAGGCTGTTCCCCCTAGTTCTAGTCTCCCCGACCAGTGGAAACAACCTCTCTGCCTCTATCTTGTCTATCCCTTTCATTATTTTAAATGTTTCTTGTAGGGGGATCAAGGGGTATGGCGAGAAAGCAGGAATGGGGTACTGAAGTTGAATGTTCAGCCATGAACTCATTGAATGGCGGTGCAGGCTAGAAGGGCCGAATGGCCTACTCCTGCACCTATTTTCTATGTTTCTATCACCCCTCATTCTTCTGAACTCCAACGAGTAAAGACCCAGTCTACTCAATCTATCATCATAAGGTAACCCCCTCATCTCCGGAATCAGCCTAGTGAATCGTCTCTGTACCCCCTCCAAAGCTAGTATATCTTTCCTTAAGTAAGGTGACCAAAACTGCACGCAGTACTCCAGGTGCGGCCTCACCAATACCCTGTACAGTTGCAGAAGGACTTCCCTGCTTTTGCACTCCATCCCTCTCGCAATGAAGGCCAACATTCCATTCGCCTTCCTGATAGCTTCCTGGTAGCTATTCACAGGGGCAGAAAGTGGGTCGTGGTGTTCCACAAGGATCAGTGCTGGGACCACTGTTGTTCACCATTTATATTAACGATTTAGACTTTGGAATTAAAAACACGATTTCTAAATTTGCAAATGACACAAAATTGAGGGGACAGTCAATATCAGGGAGGTCCTGCTGCAACTGTATAGGGTATTGGTGAGGCCGCACCTGGAGTACTGCGTGCAGTTTTGGTCACCTTACTTAAGGAAGGATATACTAGCTTTGGAGGGGGTACAGAGACGATTCACTAGGCTGATTCCGGAGATGAGGGAGTTACCTATGATGATAGATTGAGTAGACTGGGTCTTTACTCGTTGGAGTTCAGAAGGATGAGGGGTGATCTACAAGAAACATTTAAAATAATGAAAAGGATAGACAAGATAGAGGCATAGAGGTTGTTTCCACTGGTCGGGGAGACTAGAACTAGGGGGCACAGCCTCAAAATACGGGGGAGCCAATTTAAAACCGAGTTGAGAAGGAATTTCTTCTCCCAGAGGGTTGTGAATCTGTGGTATTCTCTGCCCAAGGAAGCAGTTGAGGCTAGCTCATTGAATGTATTCAAGTCACAGATAGATAGACTTTTAACCAATAAGGGAATTAAGGGTTATGGGGAGCGGGCGGGTAAGTGGAGCTGAGTCCACGGCCAGATCAGCCATGATCTTGTTGAGTGGCGGAGCAGGCTCGAGGGACTGGATGGCCTACTTCTGTTCCTAATTCTTATGTTCTTATGTAATACTGAGGAGGACTGCAACAAATTAAAGGAGGACATTAATAAAGTTGTGAAATGGCATTTAATTGGCAAATTAAGTTCAAGAGATAAATGTGAGGTATTACATTTTTATAGGAAGAATAGGGTGGTCACTTATTACTTGGAGGATGCGACTCTAGGTGGGGTCGAGGAACAAAGGAATTTCAGCGTACACATACACAAATCATTAAAAATAGAGACACAGTTTATCAAGGCCGTTAAAAATAAAGCAAACCAAGCACTTAGGTTTATTTCTGGAGGTGCAGAATTGAAGAGTAGGGAAGTTATGCTGAACATGGCTCAAACCTTGGTTAGACCACACCACTGTGTACAGTTCTGGTCTCCATATTATAAAAAGGATATAGAGGCACTGGAGAGGGGGCAGAGAAGATTTACAAGGAAGATACCAGAAATGCAAAGCTATAAATATCAGGAAAGGATGAACGGCAGCGCAGCAGTATAAAGGAACAGCGCCCGAGAGCAGGGACACAGCAGCGGTGACGAGAAGGGAAAAAAACACAAGGAGTGACGTCACAGGATAACTGGTAACTGATTGGTTGGTAAAGATCACATAATTTTTCTTTGCTATTCAGATTCGGGGCCGGTGAGTATCACTTTTTGTTTGCCTGTTTGTCTTGTAGTCTTTAACTAACGGCAGAGGGCTATACTAAAAACTTTTGTTAATTAATCAAGTAAACAGAGGCATGCCAGGGCAGCTCAGTCCCGTGGAGTGTACATCCTGTGTCATGTCAGAGGTCCTGGATGCTTCTTGTGGCCTGGACGACCACGTGTGCAGGTAGTGTCATCAGCTCCGGATGCTCAAGATCCCATGTTTTGGAGCTTGAGCCTGCAGCTGGAGTCACTGCACTGCATCCGCAAGGCTGAGAACTTCGAGTGGATAGCGCGTTTCCAGAGGTGGACACCCTGCATCTTGAGAGTGTGTTGGCAGAGAGGGAGTGGGTGACCGCCAGACATAAGAGCAGGACCAGGCAGGTAGTACAGGAGATGCCTGGGTGTATCTCGCTCTCCAACCAGTATTCTGTTCTGAGTGCTGGTGGAGGCGATGGTCCCTCTGGGGAGTGCAGCCAGAGCCAAGTCCATGGCACCACGGGTGGCTCAGCTGCACCGGGGGGAAGGAGGAAGAAGACTGTAAGAGCAATAGCGGTAGGGGATTCAATAGTCAGGGGAGCAGACAGGCGTTTCTCCAGCCGCAGACATGACTCCAGGGATGGGATGTTGCCTCCCTGGTGCCAGAGTTAAGGATGGCACTGAGCGGCTGCAGAGCATTCTGCGGGGAGAGTGAACAACCAGCGGTCGTGGTCCATATCGGTACCAACAACATAGGTAGAAAGAAGGGTGAGTTCCTGCAGGCAGATTTTAGGGAGCTAGGAGAGAGATCAAAGGTGGTAATCTTCGGATTACTGCCAGTGCCACGTGCTCGTGAATACAGAAATAGGAGGATTGAGCAGATGAATATGTGGTGCAGGAGGGACGGCTTTAGATTCCTGAGGCATTGGGACTGTTTCTGGGAGCAGGTGGGACCTGTACCAGCTGGACAGGTTGCACCTCAACAGAGCTAGAACCAGAGTTTGGCAGTGCTAACTATTTCAATGCAAGGAGTCTCGGGAATAAGGCAGGTGAGCTCAGAGGACAGATAGACACTTAAGAGTATGATATTTTTTTGCTGTTATGTATTTAACCCCTTATAACCTACATCACACCTGACCAGCAGAGGGCCTACCTGTTGGAGTCCCAAGGGATCCCAGCATCCCTTGGGAGCACGGTATACAAGCAGGCCTCCCACGGGGTACCTGCGCTCTGGAATCTTAATAAAGGAGTTAAGGTCACATTTGCTCATCATACACAGTACTCAGTCTGACCATTTATTATGAGTATACAAGAGCTATAACCGAGACACTTGGACAGGTTAGGTAAGTGGGCAAATGCATGGCAGATGCAGTATAATGTGGATAAATGTGAGGTTATCCACTTTGGTGGCAAAAACAGGAAGGCAGAATATTATCTGAATGGTGACAGATTAGGAAAAGGGGAGGTGCAACGAGACCTGGGTGTCATGGTACATCAGTCATTGAAAGTTTGGCATGCAGGTACAACAGGCGGTGAAGTTGGCCTTCATAGCTAGAGGATTTGAGTATAGGAGCAAGGACGTTTTACTGCAGTTGTACAGAGCCTTGGTGAGGCCACACCTGGAATATTGTATTCAGTTTTGGTCTCCTAATCTAAGGAAGGATGTTCTTGCTATTGAGGGAGTACAGCGAAAGTTCACCAGATTGATTCCCGGGATGGCAGCACTGACATATGAGGAGAGACTGGATCAACTGGGCTTGTATCCACTGGAGTTTAGAATAATGAGAGGGGATCTCATTGAAACATATAAAATTCTGACGGGATTGGACAGGTTAGAGGCAGGAAGAATGTTCCCATTGCTGGGGAGTTCCAGAACCAGGGGTCACAGTCTAAGAATAAGGGGTGTTGTAGGCATTAGGCACCTGCTGAATATATGAAAACACTAGGCATTAGGCACCTGCTGAATATATCTAAACTCATATAAGTTTAAAGTGGCCACACATAAAATGGCTGCCCAGGCATGATGGGAAATCAGATAGTCAAGCTGTGAACTATTGACTGAGGCTGACCGAGCAATAACCCTGTGAGGCCCACTGCCAGGAATGCCTTGGATACAAGATAACTATAACAAACCATTATAACTCCACACAGCAGAGCCCCGAGAAATAGAGATAAGAGGGGCCTACATCACATAACGAGGGCATGAATCAGCCCGAGCTGACAAGAACCGAATATGTAACTCTAATAAGGAGGCTACCCAAAGACAGCACCCAAGATAAAGGGGCCTGGACAATGTTACAAGATACATGAGTAATTCCTAGCAACACACCCCTTAGCAACACATCTCTTGGCAACACATGAGCCACTTTACGTTTAGAGACTAACTCTATCTATTGGTCTAATTGAATCTATAATCAGTATGATTGGATAGTATCCAGCCGAAATGGGCTGATGTAACTGTAGTAAAGAACTATTGTAAAACATATAAATATCGATGAGTTTCTTTGTTCTGCGGAGAGAAGCCTGGATCCAGTCCTGTGACTTCCTCCCCGCTGGCGTTAATAAAGGCCGCACTGGCGTTGGAACCGACTCTGAGTGTTGAGTGATTCTTCTGATAAACACTAACACTAACAAGGGGTAAGCCATTTAGGACCGAGATGAGGAGAAACTTCTTCAGTCAGAGAATTGTGAACCTGTGGAATTCTCGGCCGCAGAAAGTTGTTGAGGCCAGTTCGTTGGATATATTCAAAAGGGAGTTAGATGTGGCCCGTACGGCCAAAGGGATCAAGGGGTATGGAGAGAAAGCAGGAATGGGGTACTGAGGCTAAATGGTCAGCCATGATCTTATTGAATGGTGGTGCAGGCTCGAAGGGCCGAATGGCCTGCTCTTGCACCTAATTTCTGTGGCTGAAAGAACAGCAAGTTTGTCAGCTCCACATTCCTGGTTACTGGGTTTTCAGATGGATGGAGAGGAGGGTTAAAAAGGTATTGATTAAAGAAACAATTACAGCTGTAAGGAGGGATATGTCATGTCAGAAGAATCAGCAAATGAGTCCATACAGGTTGAATTGAAGAACAAAAAAGGGGCGATCACACTGCTGGGAGTGTACTATGGACCCCCAAACAGTCAGAGGAAGATGGAAGAGCAAATATGTCGGCAAATTTCTGAGAAGTGCAAAAACTATAGGGGAGTAATAGTGGGGGATTTCAATTACCCTAATATTAACTTCGATAGAATTAGTATGAAAGGTATAGAGGGTGCAGGATTCCTCAAATTCATTCAGGAGAACTTTTTTAGCCATATGTCACAAGCCCAACAAGGAAGGAGGCGGTTCTGGACTTAGTTTTAGGGAATGAAGCTGGGCAGGTGGAAGGGGTATCAGTGGGAGAGCATTTTGGTGCTTGTGATCAGAATTAAGGTAGTTATGGACAGAGACAAAGATAGACCAGGAATAAAAGTTCTCAATTGGGGGAAAGCAAGTTTTACTAAGCTGAGAGGTGATTTAGCTAAAGTGGACTGGAAACAGCTACTGTAAGGTAAATCAGTGTCAGAGCAGTGGGAGGAATTCAAGGAGGAGATCCTGAGGGTTAAGAGCAAGTATGTTCCCTTAAAGGAAAAGGGTGGACTAACTAATCTAGAGCCCCCTGGATGTCAAGGGGCATACAGAGTCGGATAAAGAAACAAGGGAGGCATCTGATAGATACCGAGGGCTCAATACGGCAGAAACACTAGAGGAGTATAGAAAGTGCAGGGATGAAATTAAAAAGGAAATCAAGAAAGCAAAGAGAGAACATGAAAACATTTTGTCAAATAAATTTAAGAAAAACCCCAAGATGTTTTATAACTACATTAAGACCAAAAGGATAACTAAAAAAAGAGAAGGGCCTATTAAAGACCATAAAGGTAATCTGTGTGTGGAGTATGGTTCTTAATGAATACTTTGCGTCTGTTTTCACAAAAGAAAGGGGCGATGCAGACATTGCAATCAGGGAGGAGGAGTGTGAAATATTAGATGAAAAAAACATAGTGAGAGAGGAAATATTAAGGGGTTTAGCAGCTTTGAAAGTGGATAAATCCCCAGGCCCAGATGAAATGTTTCCAAGGTTGTTAAGAGAAGCAAAAGAGGAAATAGCAGAGGCTCTGACCATCATTTTCCAAATCTCTCTAACTGCAGGTGTGGTGCCGGAGGACTGGAGGACTGCTAACATTGTACCTTATTTAAAATCATCATCATCATAGACAGTCCCTCAAAATCGAGGAAGCCTTGTTTCCACTCTAAAGGTGAGTTCTTAGGTGACTGTACAGTCCAATACGGGAATTACAGTTTCTGTCACTGGTGGGACAGACAGTCATTGAAGGAAAGGGTCGGTGGGGAGTCTGGTTTGCCACACGTTCCTTCCACTGCCTACACATGCTCTCGGCGACGAGACTCGAGATGCTCAGCACCCTCCTGGATGCTCTTCCTCCACTTCGGGCGTTCTTTGGCCAGGGACTCCCAGGTGTCGGTGGGGATGTTGCATTTTATCAGGGAGGCTTTGAGGGTGTCCTTGAAATATTTCCTCTGCCCACCTGGGGCTCACTTGCCATGTCTGGCACCAAGCTCATGGTCTACAGGGCTACAGTGATACCCGCCCTCCTGTATGGCTCAGAGACGTGGACCATATACAGTTGACACCTCAAATTGCTGGAGAAATACCAACGATGTCTCTGCAAGATCCTGCAAATCCCCTGGGAGGACAGATGCACCAATTTTAGTGTCCTCGATCAGGCCAACATCGAAACACTGACCACACTCGACCAGCTCCATTGGGCGGGCCACATTGTTCGCATCCCTGACACAAGACTCCCAAAGCAAGCACTGTACTCGGAACTCCTTTATTAAAAAGGGAGAAAGGGATAGACCGAGTAATTACATGCCACTCAGCCTAATCTCGGTGGTGGGAAAATTATTGGAAAAACTTCTGAAGGACAGGATAAATCTTCCTTTAGAAAGACATGGATTAATCAAGTATAGTCAGTATAGATTTGTTAAGGGAAGGTCGTGTCTGACTAACTTGATGAAGTTTTTTGAGGAAGTAACAAGGAGGGTCGATGAGGCTTGTGTATTTGATGTAGTGTATATGGATTTTAGTAAAGCTTTTGATAAGGTCCCAGATGGCAAACTGGTCACAAAAGTAAAAGTCCATGGGCTCCAGGGCAAAGTGGCAAGTTGGATCCAAAATTGTCTCAGAGGTAGGAAGCAAATGGTAATGGTTGATGGGTGTTTCTGTGTCTGGATGGATGTTTCAGTGAGGTTCCGCAGGGCCCAGTACTAGGTCGCTTGCTTTTTGTGGTATTTATCAATGATTTCGACCTGAATGTAGGGGGTATGATTAAGAAGTTTGCAAATTATACAAAAATTGGCTGTATGGTTGATAATGAAGAACAAAGCTGCGGACTGTAGGAGGATATCTGTTGTGTAGATATGCCTGATCACAGTGTGATGTCTGCAACATTGAATGTACCCTTGTACAGTACACACCTTACCGGTACACTAGAGGGTGCTGTTGCTGGAGACCCAGGGGTTGCCTGCACACGGCAGGTAACCCAGTATAAAAAGGAACACACAGCTTGTTGTCAGCACTCAGGAGCTGCTAATAAAGGACTGCAGGTCTGCACAGTTTAATCACCATACCCTGCCTCATGGAGTCATTACTAAAGGTGCCTACATACATCACAATATCAATGAACTCTCAGGTGGGCAAAACAGTGGCAAATGGAATGCAATCCAGATAAGTATGAGATAATGCATTTTGGGAGGGCTAACAAGGCAAGGGAATACACATTAAATGGTTGGATACTGAGAAGTGTAGAGGAACAAAGGGAACTTGGAGTGCAGATCCACAGATCACTGAAGGTAGGTCAGGTCGATAAGGTGGTTAATAAGGCATATGGAATATTTGCCTTTATTAGCCGAGGCATAGAATACAAGAGCAGGGAGGTTATGCTTGAACTGTATAAAACACTAGTTTGGCCACAGCTAGAGTACTGCGTGCAGCTCTGGTCACCACATCACAGGAAAGACGTGATTTCACTCGAGAGGGTACAGAGGAGATTTGCGAGGATGTTGCCTGGACTGGAGAATTTTAGCTATGGGGACAGATTGGGTAGGCTGGGTTTGTTTTCTTTGAAACAGAGGAGGCTGAGGGGAGACCTCATTGAGGTGTATAAAATTATGAGGGGCCGAGAAAGAATGGATAGGAAGGGCCCATTTCCCTTAGCAGAGGGGTCAACAACCAAGGGGCATAGATTTAAAGTAATTGGTCAGAGGTTTAGAGGGGATTTGAGTGGAAATCGTTTCCCCAGAGGGTGGTGGGGGTCTGGAACTCACGGCCTGAAAGGGTGGTAGAGGCAGAAACCCTCACCACATTTAAAAGGTACTTGGATGTGCACTTGAAGTGCCGTAACCTACAGGGCTACGGACCAAGATCTGGAAAGTGGGATTCGGCTGGGTAGCTCTTGGTCGGCCGGCGCGGACACGATGGGCCGAATGGCCTCCTTCTATGATTAATCAGCAAAGGAATTGATTTCTTTCCAAGAGTACCTCATTTTAGAGAATTTTACAAATATGTTAAATGTTGAAAAAAGTTTTCTAAAATGCTCTGATGCACAATGACACATTTGCTGAGATACCAATGTTATAAGCTTAGCTTACCAGCAGTGGGTCAGTTGGTAGTGCTCTTGCCCCTGAGTCAGAAGATTATGAGTTCAAGTTCCACTCTAAAGATTTGACCACACAAATCTGGGCTGACACTCCAGTGCAGTACTGAGGGAGTGATGCACTGTCGGCGGTGCTGTCTTTCGGTCGAGACGTTTAAACCGAGGCTCCGTCTGCTTTCTCAGATGGATGTAGATGATCCCATGGCACTATTTCTTGGAAGAGCTGTAGAGTTATCCCCGGTATCCTGGCCAATATTATCCCTCGATCAACATTATTGAAAATGAACAGATCTTTCTTTGTCACTTCCTAACTGAATTAGTGCCGTATATTTAGGCTGTCTCTCTCATATCGATTTCTGCCATCGAGGAGGAGTGTGAGTAAGAGATACATATACTTTCAGCGGCCTGTTCTTTTAATGCTTTACCATTAAGTGAGTCACCAAAAAGAAAAGATCGCTTTTCCAGTGGATCTACTTGTCAGTGTCAGTGCCAGAATCAGTATCAGGTCAGATTTTACTTATATTAATGAATGCTTTCGGCACATATTCGTCCATTTAGTGCCGCCGAGATTCAGTTATCGCCCATTTTTGCCGAGAAATGGAAACTACTGCCCGATTATCGCCGGCGAAACTTTCAGTATACACTCAAATCGCCTCTAAACCTCCGACCAATTACTTTAAATCGATGCCCCCTGGTTGTTGACCCCATCTGCTAAGGGAAATGGGCCCTTCCTATCCATTCTTTCCAGACCCCTCATAATTTTATACACCTCAATGAGGTCTCCCCTCACAGCCTCCTCTGTTCCAAGGAAAACAAGCACAGTCCTATCCAATCTCTCCTCATAGCTAAGATTCTCCACTCCCAGCAACATCCTCGTAAATCTCCTCTGTACCCTCTCCAGTGCAATCACGTCCTTCCTGTAATGCGGTGACCAGAACTGCATGCCTCCTTTGTTCCAATAAGATCTGACGTCATCACTCGCGCAAGGCTCAGAATACTGTTTATGATGTAAACTAACGCCCAAATATCGCCCAGTGCTACTTTTGGCATTTCGACCAAATGATCGCTCACCCAAAAAGACGCTCAAGAAAAGCTGCACTCACCTGACCTTAACCCGGCGATATGGACACCATTTTGTAACTCTGAGGAAGTTTCACAAAATGCTGCTTCAAGTTGATGGGAGCATTGAAATAATGCATGAATGATTTTAAGGGCGTTTTAGAATCTTGCCAAACATCTAATCACATTGTGGTCAATTTTGAGTTTATAGTTTGTTTATTGAGGACAATTTACAAATTTTGAAGACAGATTAGGGCATTTATAGTGATTTATAGTAATGGGGCAATGCAGAATAGAGATGGGAGGTGGCTTATTGAAGAGCATTATGTGCTGAATCAATGAGATGGCAGACTGCTCAGGAGGAAGAGATCTTACACCTAACACATTTACAGGGATAAGCGATCATACCTGGACTTGTCCGATAACATGTGCGTTAGAAGGCTGTGTTTCCAAAAGGAGATAATCAGTGAGATATGCCAGCTAATTAAGGGAGATCTGCAGCCTACCAGCACCATCAGGACCACACTGTCCGTTGATGTTAAGGTTACTGTGGCACTTTCCTTCTATACATCAGGCTCCTTTCAGGCCTCAGCTGGTGACATTTGCTGCATCTCTCAGCACGCCACACATTGCTACATTCGACAGGTGACTGAAGCCCTTTACGTACGTAGGATGGACTTTATAAACTTCCCTATGACCAGGGAGGCACAGAGTGACAGGGTTTGGAGTTCTCGAGAATAGCAAACTTTCCCAAGGTGCAGGGTGCAATAGCCTGCATGCATATCGTCCTGCAAGTACCTTTAGAGGATTCAGAGGTTTACCGTAACCGAAAGGGATTACGCTCCCTGAATGTGCAGCTCGTTGTCGACCACAAGCAAATAATCATGGCAGTAAATGCAAATTTTCCAGGTAGCATTCATGATGCACACATTTTGCATGAGAGCACTGTCTCTGACCTGTTTAAGTGTCAGCCACAAGGTCACTGCTGGATGCTGGGGGATAAAGGATATGGCCTTGTCAGCTGGCACATGACCCCCCTGCGAAAGACTCAGACAGAAGCCGAGAAGCGCTACAACGAAAGCCATATAGCCACACGCAATATCGTCAAAAAGACAATTGAAGTGCTGAAGCAGCGCTTCAGATGACTGGACCACTCAGGAGGCAACCTACAATATCACCCTGAGCAGGTCGCTGAGTTCACTGTGGTGTGCTGCATGTTGCATAACTTAGCTATCAAGAGGGGACAAGAATTGCCAGATGGGACTGCTGGTCCACCTCAGAAGAGAGGGGAGAGGAGGAGGAGGAGGAGGAGGAGGACCTTGGGGAGGACAATCAGCTTGACGATGCACCCATGCCCCCACCTGCCCCACACCACTGGAAAAGCCCCATGGTAGTTACGCAGCTGAAAGACTGTTGCGTCAGCAGCTCATTTATGAAGGCTTTGCATGAAGTTACTTTGGTGACAGTTACAGTTGCGTTACATTTCATCCAGGCCAGGCCTGGCCATTGTTTCCAACCCTTGTATTGATGTTTAACCATACGTTATTAGAAGACACTGTACAACAATTGTAAAGTTCAATAAAAAATTTTCACAATTAATGTAAAAAAAAGTCAACAAACTATAACACCCATCTCTCTCCCCCCCCCCACCCTCAACAATCAACAACATTTTTCACCCAGTAATAAATTTTCAATAATGATAAAAGTACAAAGACATCCTCCCACCATCCCCAACATTCAACAAATTTTAACAATAAGAACAACAGTCAACAATTTTAATTAAAATAGATTAGCTCCCCTCCTTTCCCTACCTGGGGCCACGCTTCCTTCCTCTATCTTTACCCCCCTCATCATAATCCCCCCCGCCCTTTCCTACTTACTCCCCGAGTAACAGGGCCAAGTCATCTTGCAGTAGAGCACCTCGAGGGCTGCTGTGTGTGGGGGGGGGCAGGGAGGTTGACTTTGGCAGATTCAGTTGAGGGGGCCCAAGAGAAGACGTTTCCGAAGAAACCTCTTCCGAGTCAGAAGCAACTGCTTCCTCCTGCCTCGCATCTGTCGACGTTGTTGGTGGCACGGCACCTTGGGGTGCAGTGCCGTATCCCAAAACCCTCGCCTGCCGCATGGCATCAACGGAGTTGGCCGTTCACCACATTGCTGCAACCATCTGGCCCATGTTCTCCAAGACTCTAGCAGATAGTGTGGCAATGTTGCCGGTCAACCCACCAATCACTTGGAGGAGCTCTCAACCAATGTCAACGCTCGCTCTCGACAGAGACACCAGGTCCTCGTTCACAACTGCCTGTCACTGCTCGTGCCGATCTCGCCGACCCAACCTCCGCCGATTGGACTATTTCGGCGATATCCGCCCATATTCGCTGGTATACTCGGCGGGGGGGAGGTCCCACACCCACCCTGGGTTAATTGGCCCCACCAAGTCTCTACCTCATGGACTAAGGCCTTACTCACCTCTTCATAAAATGCTTTCACCCTCCTTTTCCCTCTAACCTTGGCAGCACTCTCTCCTGAATCCTCGTGTTACATCTTCATGGTATACGACTAATTTTTCTCTCAATTACTTTAATTTTACTTCAATTTCAATTCCTCCACAAAAAAACAACCTTCCTTCCTTTCTCTCTCTCCCTCCCTTTGTCTTCTGAGCATGTGCAGATGGCCCCTGACCTCCCGAATCGCAGGAAAAGTTCTTTGTCTGAAAAAAAATGCGCATGCGCAGAACGGCCATTGCTGTGGACGCCGGCCTTGCACGACTAAATACATCGCTATCGCCCATTTCACATCGCTACGGCTATCACCCAAAGTAAAAAGGTGAAACTAGCGTTTTTTTTAAATGGCCGATATTCCGGAGATCCTGGAAAATAAAACAACCACTAACACCTTAAATATCGCCCAGCAATCATAATGGAAAGTCTAGCCCTAAAAAGTAATCTCTGTCTGTTGAACCAGGCTTTTCAGAATAAAACATATTTTTTAAACATAAAAGCATCAGGTGAAAGTAAAGGATTCATAAAAATTCATACAGTGGCAATAACAGAGACCTGGCTCAAAGTAGTGGAGAATTCGGAATATAATATTCCTGGCAACAAGGTATTCAGAAAAAAAGGAATAAAGGAGGCGGTGGCAGTATTAATCAAATAAAACTATTGTAGCACTGGAGAGGGATGGTGTAGTTGAGGAGAAAAGTAAGGAACAATGGAGGAATATTAAACTACTAGGTGTATACTATAACCCACCAAATAGTGGGAAGGAAATAGAGGTGCAGATTTTCAGGCAAATTATAGAAAGTTGCAAGAACTATAGAGTAGTGATAACGGAGAACTTAAATTATCCTAATATAGACTAGGATAGGGATAATAATAATGCAAAGGGCAAAGAGGGTTGAAATTTTTGAAATGTGTACAAGAGAACTTTCTTGATTAGTGTTTCCAGTCAAGAGCTGGATCTCGTTCTGGGCAAAAAAAGTGGGGTAAGTGGAGCATGTTTCATTGGGGGAGCATTTGAGGAACAGTAATCATAATATTATCAGGTTTGGGATAGTAATAGAAAAGGAAAAGGAACAATCAAGCATAAACATATTTAATTGGAGGAGGGATCACTTCAGTGAGTTGTAAAGGGATTTGGCTCTTTGAAATTCGTCGGCAAAACAGTAATTGAACAATGCAAGGTCTTCAATGAGGAGATGTTTGGGTACAGAATAGATACATTTCCATGAGGGGGGAAAGAAAAAGGGCATACATAGCTAGAGCTCCGAGGATGACAAAAGATATAGAGATTAAAATAAAACAGATGTAAATTGTGAGACAGGCTCGATGGGCCAAATGGTCGATATCTGTCCGTCATTGTTCGTATGTTCATAAGGTTCATAATACATTAGAGAATCAAGCTGAGTACAGAAAGTAAAAAGGAGATCTAAAAAGGGAATAAGAGGGGCAAAGAGAAAATTTGAGAATAGATTAGCGGCTAACATAGAAGGGTATCTGTTATGTCCATAATAATGTAATGTGATTGAGTACTGCAGACGTGAGTAAGTGTGACCTTCGTCTCTTTAGCCTTGGGACTCCGAAAGATACGCCCTCTGGTGGCGGTAAAATGCTGGTTACAAAGGGTTGCATACACAACATCACTCCCTCCCAAAGTCTTTAATCAATATACAGATAGTAAATGGGTAGTCAAAGGAAGTGTGGGGCTGATTAGGGACCAAAAAGGAAATCTTGTGGAGGCAGAGGTACTAAATACTTTGCATGTGTCTTCACTCGAGAAGAGGATGCTGCCAATGTAACAGTACAGGAGGAGGTCGCAGCAAAATTGGATAGGATAAAAATAGATAAAGGGATAAATAGAAAGATAGATAAGATACTTGAAAGGTTGCCAGTAATCAAAGTAGAAACATTACCCAGTCTGGACGGGATGCATCCTTGGTTGCTGAGGGACGGAAGGATGCATAAGGCGACGGTGCTGAACATAAGTTTCCAACCCTCCTTAGATATGGGATTGCAAATGTTACGGCCCTATTCATAAAGGGGAGAGAGATAAACCCGACCATTGAAAGCCAGTCAGCCTAGCGTCGGGGGTGGGGAATCATTTAGATTCACAACCTGTGATAAAATTAATTGGCACTTGGAAAAATATGGGCTGATAAATGAAAGTCAGCACAAGTTTGTTAAAGAAAAATCGTGTTTGACTAACTTGATTGAGTTCTTTGATTAAGTAACGGAGAGGGTTGATGAAGGTAGAGTGGTTGATGTGTGTATGGACTTTCAAAAATCGTTTGATAAATTGCCACATAATAGACTTGTGAGCAAAATTAAAGCCCACGGATTGAAAGGGACAGTGGCAGCACCGATACAAACTGGCTGTGGGGTAGGAGGAGTACGGTGAACAGATGTTTTTCAGACTCCCCAAGAGTTGGTATTAGGACCACTGCTCATTTTGTTACATACTCATGACCTGAATTTTGGTATACCGGGCATAATTTCAAAGTTTGCACATGATACAGAACTCGTAAATGTATTAAATAATGAGGAGGATAGTAACAGACTTCAGGAGGAAATAGACAGTCTGGCAAAATAAGGAGAGATATGGTAGATAAAATTGAATACTGAAATGTATGAAGATACATTTTAGTAGGAAGAATGAGAGACAATATAAACAAAATGGTACAATTATAAAAGGCATGCAGGAACAGAGTGACCTGGGTGTGCGCACATAAATCTTTGAAAGTGGCAGGACAACGAGAAAATCTGTTAAAATAAGCATATTAAATCCTTGGCTTTATTAATAGAGGCATAGAGTACAAAAGCAAGGACGTTATGCAAAGACTTTTTAAAATATTGGCCAAGCCTCACAGCTGGAATAATTATGTACAGGGCCCAAGTTTACCCAGGAGTTGCTCTGTTTTTTTTGGAGCAACTTGATTTTTTTGGAGAATCTTAAAAATCGCAATTCTGCACATTTAATTTGCGCCAGTGTAAGTGAGTTAGTTTTTTTTAGTTTTGTTTTTTTCTGCAAAAGGGGGCCACTTGTGGCCGCACAGAAACCCCTTGCGGAGAGTTAAGAAATCAGTGCAGGTAAGTACATTTAAAGCACCAAACACCAAACAAATCACAAAAATAAACATTCAATAACAAATAAATACAAGGCAGCTGAGAGGACCTGCAAGACTTACAAAGCACAAAAAGTAATAAGCAATTAATTAACAAATAAAAAATAGAAGGAACCCTGCACCGAAAGCACCAAGACGAAAGTAATAAGCAATCAATCAATAACAAATAAAAAATAGAAGTTCTACCAAAACACGGCCTGCTATGTTGATATAATTTACACTTTCATGGGCAATTTAATCTACAATTGCAATAAAATCTCGCAGATTTGCCCTCAATCATGTACATGCCAGCATGCTGATAAAACACCTCAATGGCCAACCCTCAAGTACTTTGCAAAATGTCAACATAATTTCAATTTTACTTACAAATACAGGTATTCTGGTAGCTAATCTGGCCGCCGATCAGGAAGCCCATTCGGCCAGGGATAGGAGGAGCGTGCTTCGGGCCCCTCCCACACAGCCTGCAGAGCACACTCACAGATCCTGGGGGCGAGGAGCTACTGCGCATGCGCGCACACTCTAGAGCACAACAGCGCCGGGACCTGGCTCCACCCCCGAATCTAGTTGTCACGCTGTGCCACCATTGAAGAGAGGCTGGGGAGCAGCCAAACTTGGCCTGAAGATTTTTGGCGCCCTAATCATTCTACAAAAGTGCCGCATCTCTGGTGGGTGTGCCAGAAATATGTACTGGCTAAATTTGGGCCCCAAGTAACACTTTAGGATGGATATCAAGGCCTTAGGGACGGTGCAGTAGAGATTTACTAGAATGGTATCAGGGATGAAGGACTTCAATTATGTGGAGAGACTGGAGAAGCTGGGTTGTTCTCCTTGGAGCAGAGACATTTAAGAAGAGATTTGATAGAGGTGTTCAACATCATGTACAATCTTGATCAGAGTAAATAAGGAGAAACGGTTTCCAATAGCAGACGGGTCAGTAACCAGAGGACTCAGATTTATGGTGACCGGCAAAAGAACCAGAGGCAACATGAGGAAACATGTTTTATGAAGCGATGTGTTGTGATCGGGAACGCACTGCCTGAAAGGGCAGTGGAAGCAGATTCAACAATAACTTTCAAAAGAGAATTGGGTAAATACTTGAAGGGAAAAAAATACAGGGCTATAGGGAAGGAACAAGGGAGTGAAACGAATTGGATAGTGCCACCACAAAGAGCAAGCCCAGGCATGATGGGCCAAATGGCCTCCTTCTGTGCTATGTCATTCTAGTACAGAAAGCAATTTGAGGGCTGATGCATTTGACTGTTACAATACAGGAATCCCTGGGAAAGGATTGCAGTATTAATCCATAATTCTGGAAGTGTAGCTTATAATAAGATTGTTTGTTAAGGCCTCAGCATAAACTGATCATCCAATAATTTTACTTAAGGCATGTTAATCCACTGCACAAAAAGATTGTTAAATATTGAATTTAACGACTGAGTTCTCTTAAGCATTGAATCTTTGAATCTACAAATTCCATATGTAATACTCAAGGCATTCCATAGGATGTTAAAGCCATGAGATCTCCAAATATGGAGCAGATATCAAGTAAATCTACACCAACCACCCATCTTTATTACCTTCTACTGACAGCCTCATAGGGTAAATATTACCTCTGAAGCATAAAATGCTTCTTGGATTGAAATAGAATAGAATCATAACAGCACTTGACTGCTGAAGGCTTTCAATTTCACAAGAATTTTCAGATTAATCTTGTTGATTGTCAATCCCAGGAGGTTGACATGGTCAATTTCTGAAAGTTGTTGAGGAACAAAGCTGAACAGGGACCAGGTGAGATCACATTCACCCTCTGATGAGTGAATATAATGGCAATGAGCAGCACTTTTCATTTTGCCACCTGTGTCTCAATTCAGCACAAATTTCCTTGGCCTTGCATCTATTCCCCGCAGTACGGCCGGTGCAAATTGTACTGTCAGACTGAACTGCACCAAAAGCTTGCTTATTTTCAATCGATGGTACCCTTGTGAATTTCGGCTTGTATGATTATTTTTGTATCCCACATGGTTAGATGAAACTTAAAATAAGTCAGCAGATATCTCAGGTGCTAATTGTATGGCGAAACCAGTTAATGATGCAACTGTGGGTAACTGATGAATATCTCGTATTAAGACAATGGGGAAGGGCTGCAGAAGCACATAATTAAATCTCTGATCAATTATGGCTGGAAGTCACCTCATTAACTGTTGATTACACTACAGTTGCAAAAGTGTGGTTTTGACTTCACCCCAAGATTAATCCACAGAGTACTTCACTGTTTTATTGTGGAACAGAAAAGCAATACTTTTTTGGCTAGTATTAATATTCTCATTGTATTCTGGGGAACATTTCTTAACTTTCAATATATTCTATTTTCCAAGCCAAGGACAGCGAATTATACCATCATTCTGAAAGAATTCCTATTTTTATTCTGCCTCCGCAACCATAGAGAGCCAGAATTTCAGATCCTGTGTGCTCTCTTACAGGTATCCCGAATAAGCCTTTGCACCAATTAAGGGATTTCTTGTGCGTAACTAGTTTCCTGCACAGAAACAAAATCTGGAGCAGTGTGAATAGGTAACAAAAATACTAAACTCCTATCAAGTAGTTTTCTTTTCAAAAAAATTGACTGGGCCAGGGGAGCAGAGGTACGTTACACTGACAATAATGAACTCTTGATAAGAAATTGCAGTAGGAAAATTTGTTTCAACAAATCTTTGATAACATAGAAACATAGAAACATGGAAACATAGAAAATAGGTGCTGGAGCAGGCCATTCAGCCCTTCTAGCCTGCACCGCCATTCAATGAGTTCATGGCTGAACATGAAACTTCAGTACCCGCTTCCTGCTTTCTCGCCATACCCCTTGATCCCCCGAGTAGTAAGGACTTCATCTAACTCCCTTTTGAATATATTTAGTGAATTGGCCTCAACTACTTTCTGTGGTAGAGAATTCCACAGGTTCACCACTCTCTGGGTGAAGAACTTTCTCCTCATCTCGGTCCTAAATGGCTTACCCCTTATCCTTAGACTGTGACCCCTGGTTCTGGACTTCCCCAACATTGGGAACAATCTTCCTGCATCTAACCTGTCTAAACCCGTCAGAATTTTAAACGTTTCTATGAGGTCCCCTCTCATTCATCTGAACTCCAGTGAATACAAGCCCAGTTGATCCAGTCTTTCTTGATAAGTCAGTCCCACCATCCCGGGAATCAGTCTGGTGAATCTTCGCTGCACTCCCTCAATAGCAAGAATGTCCTTCCTCAAGTTAGGAGACCAAAACTGTACACAATACTCCAAGTGTGGCCTCACCAAGGCCCTGTACAACTGTAGCAACACCTCCCTGCCCCTGTACTCAAATCACCTCGCTATGAAGCCAACATGCCATTTGCTTTCTTAACCGCCTGCTGTACCTGGATGCCAACCTTCAATGACTGATGTACCATGACACCCAGGTCTCGTTGCACCTTCCCTTTTCCTAATCTGTCACCATTCAGATAATAGTCTGTCTCTCTGTTTTTACTGACAAAGTGGATAACCTCACATTTATCCACATTATACTTCATCTGCCATTCATTTGCCCACTCACCTAACCTATCCAAGTCGCTCTGCAGCCTCATAGCATCCTCCTCGCAGCTCACACTGCCACCCAACTGAGTGTCATCCGCAAATTTGGAGATACTACATTTAATCCCCTCGTCTAAATCATTAATGTATAATGTAAACAGCTGGGGCCCCAGCACAGAACCTTGTGGTACCCCACTAGTCACTGCCTGCCATTCTGAAAAGTACCCATTTACTCCTAGTCTTTGCTTTCTGTCTGACAACCAGTTCTCAATCCACGTCAGCACACTACCCCCAATCCCATGTGCTTTAACTTTGCACATCAATCTCTTGTGTGGGACCTTGTCGAAAGCCTTCTGAAAGTCCAAATATACCACATCAACTGGTTCTCCTTTGTCCACTTTACTGGAAACATCCTCAAAAAATTCCAGAAGATTAGTCAAGCATGACAAAGGGTCAATGTAATTTTTTGAAGTTTCAACAACAAAAACTTGCATTCATATAGCACCTTTAAGATAGTAAAACATCCCCAGGCACTTCACAGGGGTAATGGCAAAACAAATTTCACACCGAGGCACCTAAGGGGAAAATAGGTCAAAGAGGTCAGTTTTAAGGAGCGTCTTAACGAAGGAGACAGAGGTACAGAGACGTAGGAACGGAATACCACAGCTGCGGGCCTCAGCAACGAAAGGCATGGCTGCCAATGGTGGAGCGATTAAAATCGGGGATGTACAAGAGGCCATAATTGGAGGAGCGCAGATATCGCGGGGGTTTGTAGGGCTGAAGGCCATGGAGGATTTAAAAACAATGGTGTGAATTTTAAAAATTGATGCGTTGCTCAACCGGATGCCAATGTAAGTCAGTGAGCACAGAATGATGGGTAAATGGGATTTAGTTCAAGTTAGCGTATGGACAACAGAGTTTTGGATAAGCTTAAGGTTATGGTGGCTGGAAGTTGGGGGGCCAGCCAAGGCTGCATTGGAATAGTCAAGTCTAGAGGGACAAAGGGATGGATGAGGGTTTCAGCAGTAGAGCAGCTGAGGCAGGGCCAGAGTCGGGCGATGTTACAGAGCTGGAAGTAGGCGTTCTTAGTGATGCCGCGGATTTGTGGTCGGAAACTCTTCTAAGGGTCAGATATGACACCAAGGTTGTGAACAGTCTAGTTCAGCCTCAGGCAGTTGCCAGGGAGAGGAATGCAAATGGAGTTTATGACGGGGTCCGAAGACAATGGCTTTGGTCTCCCCAATATTTAGCTGGGTGTCTGACAATTTAGAGACAGTGGAGGAGTCAAGAGAGGTAGAGCAGGCCATCGTCAGTGTACATGTGGAACCTGACATATTTTCGGATGATGTCACCAAGGGGCAGCACCAGCATGTCGATGAGAAATATGAGGTGGCCAAGGATGGATCAGAGGTCACGGTGCGAGAGTGGGAAGAAAGCTATTGCAGGTGATTCTCTGGCTACAACTGGATAGATAAGAATGGATGAAGGGTCAACGACCTGAAACGTTAACTCTGTTTCTCTCTCCACAGATGCTGCCTGACCCGTTGAGTATTTCCAGCATTTGTATTTATTTCAGATTCCAGCATCCGCAGAATTTTGCTTTTGTTTCAGATAAGAATGGAACCTGGTGAATGAAGTCCCACCCCGCTGGACAACGGAGGAGTGGCGTTCGAGAAGGATTGTGTGGTCAACTGTGTCAAAGGCTGCAGACAGGTCGAGATGTCATAGTCACACCAAATGGCATTTGTCACTTTGATAAGAGGTCTACTGGTACTTTGGAGGTGCAGAAACCCGACTGGTGGGTTTCAAACATGGAGTTCCAGGAAAGGTGGCACGAATTTGTGAGGTGACAGTAAATAAAATCAAACAGAAAAACAAATGAAATGCACAATTCTATTATCAGTTCAACAGACACCCAAGTTCAATGAACTCGGCCACAGTCAAGGTATTCATCACAAGAGTATGTTCTTCGACAGAACGTTGAAGCAAACACTTGTCAAAAATATATTCATTCATTCCTACATGAATAATATATTGCCTTAAAGAAGTAGAGTGGTAGTGATACCTTAAGAATTAATTGAGGGTAGAAGTATAGTCTTAAAACTGTCAGTTGAAGCATGAGGTTGTTGTTATGTATTTAACCCCTTGTAACCTTGTAACCTGCATCACACCTGTCCACCAGAGGGCCTACCTGTTGGAGGGCAGAAAAAAGAGTGGGAGAGCAATAGTGATAGGGGATTCAATGGTAAGGGGAATAGAGAGGCGTTTCTGCGGCCGCGACCGAGACTCCAGGATGGTATGTTGCCTCCCTGGTGCAAGGGTCAAGGATGTCTCGAAGCGGGTGCAGGACATTCTGAAAAGGGAGGGTGAACAGCCAGTTGTCGTGGTGCACATTGGTACCAACGATATAGGTAAAAAAAGGGATGAGGTCCTACGAGACGAATTTAAGGAGCTCGGAGCTAAATTAAATGTGGACCTCAAAAGTAGTAATCTCGGGATTGCTACCAGTGCCACGTGCTAGTCAGAGTAGGAATCGCAGGATAGCTCAGATGAATACGTGGCTTGAGCAGTGGTGCAGCAGGGAGGGATTCAAATTCCTGGGGCATTGGAACCGGTTCTGGGGGAGGTGGGACCAGTACAAACCGGACAGTCTGCAACTAGGCAGGACTGGAACCAATGTCCTAGGGGGAGTGTTTGCTAGTGCTGTTGGGGAGGAGTTAAACTAATATAGCAGGGGGATGGGAACCAATGCAGGGAGACAGAGGGAAACAAAATGGAGACAGAAGCAAAAGACAGAAAGGAGATGAGTAAAAGTGGAGGGCAGAGAAACCCAAGGCAAAAAACAAAAAGGGCCACTGTACATTAAAATTCTAAAGGGTCAAGGTAGAATAAAAAGGCAAGCCTGAAAGCTCGGTGCCTCAATGCGAGGAGTATTTGGAACCCAGGAGAGGGCTCTGAGCTAGTTCGAGTGGGTGAGAGCTCAGATGAACAGGACCCCAAGAAAGAATGCAAAAGGAAGGAGGCAACAGAGCAGAGTAGCACTGGGGTAAGTGTAAACCACAAGGTGATAGGAAGGGACAATATGTATGAATATAAAGAGGCTGCAGGAGGGGTCAAAACTAAAAATCATGGTTTAAAAACAAGGATTAAAACACTCTACCTAAACGCACGCAGCATTTGAAATAAAGTAAATGAGTTGACGGCACAAATCATTACAAATGGGTATGATTTGGTAGCCATTACAGAAATGTGGTTGCAGGGTGGCCAAGACTGGGTATTAAACATACAGGGGTACCTGACAATTCGGAAAGATAGACAAGAAGGGAAAGGAGGTGGGGTAGCTCTGTTAATAAAGGAAGATATCAGGGCAGTTATGAGAGACGATATTGGCTCTCATGAATAAAATGTTAAATCATTGTGGGTGGAGATTAGAGATAGTAAGGGGAAAAAAGTCACTGGTGGGCGTAGTTTATAGGCCCCCAAATAATAACTTCACGGTGGAGCGGACAATAATCAAGGGAATAATGGAGGCGTGTGAAAAAGGAACGGCAGTAATCATGGGGGATTTTAACCTACATATCGATTGGTCAAATCAAATCGCATGGGGTAGCCTGGAGGAGGAATTCATAGAATGCATACGGGATTGTTTCATAGAAACATAGAAAATAGGTGCAGGAGTAGGCCTTTCGGCCCTTCGAGCCTGCACCGCCATTCAATGAGTTCATGGCTGAACATGCAACTTCAGTACCCCATTCCTGCTTTCACGCCATACCACTTGATAACCCTAGTAGTAAGGACTACATTTAACTCTGTTTTGAATATATTTAGTGAATTGGCCTCAACAACTTTCTGTGGTAGAGAATTCCACAGGTTCACCACTCTCTGGGTGAAGAAGTTTCTCCTTATCTCGGTCCTAAATGGCTTACCCCTTATCCTTAGACTGTGACACCTGGTTCTGGACTTCCCCAACATTGGGAACATTCTTCCTGCATCTAACCTGTCTAAACCCGTCAGAATTTTAAACATTTCTATGAGATCCCCTCTCATTCGTTTGAACTCCAGTGAATACAAGCCCAGTTGATCAAGTCTTTCTTGATATGTCAGTCCGGCCATCCTGGGAATCAGTCTGGTGAACCTTCGCTGCACTCCCTCAATAGCAAGAATGTCCTTCCTCAAGTTAGGAGACCAAAACTGTACACAATACTCCAGGTGTGGCCTCACCAAGGCCCTGTACAACTGTAGCAACACCTCCCTGCCCCTGTACTTAGAACAGTATGTTACAGAACCTACAAGGGAGCAAGCTATCTTAGATCTGATCTTGTGTAATTGAGGAACAGTGGAGGACTTTTAAGGAGTTCTTTCATAGTGCTCAACAAAAATATATTCCAGTGAAAAAGGGCGGTAAGCGAAGGGATAACTAGCCGTGGATAACCAAGAAAATAAAGGAGAGTATCAAATTAAAAACCAATGCGTATAAGGTGGCCAAGGTTAGTGGGAAACTAGAAGATTGGGAAAATTTTAAACAACAGCAAAGAATGACGAAGAAAGCAATAAAGAAAGGAAAGATAGATTACGAAAGTAAACTTGCGCAAAACATAAAAACAGATAGTAAAAGCTTTTATAGATATATAAAAAAGAAAAGAGTGACTAAAGTAAATGTTGGTCCCTTAGAAGATGAGAAGGGGGATTTAATAATGGGAAATGTGGAAATGGCTGAGAACTTAAACAATTATTTTGCTTCGGTCTTCACAGTGGAAGACACAAAAACCATGCCAAAAATTGCTGGTCACGGGAATGTGGGAAGGGAGGACCTTGAGACAATCACTATCACTAGGGAGGTAGTGCTGGACAGGCTAATGGGACTCAAGGTAGACAAGTCCCCTGGTCCTGATGAAATGCATCCCAGTGTATTAAAAGAGATGGCGGAAGTCATAGCAGATGTATTAGTTATAATCTACCAAAATTCTCTGGACTTTGGGGAGGTACCAGCGGATTGGAAAGCAGCTAATGTAACGCCTCTGTTTAAAAAAGGGGGCAGACAAAAGGCAGGTAACTTAAGGCTGGTTAGTTTAACATCTGTAGTGGGGAAAATGCTTGAAGCTATCATTAAGGAAGAAATAGCGGAATATCTAGATAGGAATAGTGCAATCAAGCAGACGCAGCATGGATTCATGAAGGGGAAATCATGTTTAACTAATTTACTGGAATTCTTTGAGGATATAACGAGCATGGTGGATAGAGGTGTACCGATGGATGTGGTGTATTTAGATTTCCAAAAGGCATTCGATTCGGTGCTACACAAAAGGCTACTTCAGAAGATAAAGGTACGCGGAGTCAGAGGAAATGTATTAGCATGGATAGAGAATTGGCTGGCTAACAGAAAGCAGAGAGTCAGGATAAATGGGTCCTTTTCAAGTTGGAAATCGGTGGTTAGTGGTGTGCCACAGGGATCGGTGCTGGGACCACAACTGTTTACAATATACATCGATGACCGGAAGAGGGGACAGAGTGTAGTGTAAACAAATTTCCAGATGACACAAAGATTAGTGGGAAAGCGGGTTGTGTAGAGTACCCAGAGAGGCTGCAAAGAGATTTAGATAGGTTAAGCGAATGGGCTAAGTTTTGGCAGATGGAATACAATGTCGGAAAATGTGAGGTCATCCACCTTGGAAAAAAAAACAGTAAAAGGGAATATTATTTTAATGAGGAGAAATTATGACATGCTGCGGTGCAGAGGAACCTGGGGGTCCTTGTGCATGAAAGCCAAAAAGTTAAGTTTGCAGGTGCAGCAGGTAATCAGGAAGGCGAATGGAATGTTGGCCTTCATTGCGAGAGGGATGGAGTACAAAAGCAGGGAGGTCCTGCTGCAACTGTACAGGGTATTGGTGAGGCCGCACCTGGAGTACTGTGTGCAGTTTTGGTCACCTTACTTGAGGAAGGATATCCTAGCTTTGGAGGGGGTACAGAGACGATTCACTAGGCTGATTCCGGAGATGAGGGGGTTACCTTATGATGATAGATTGAGTAGTCTTGGTCTTCACTCGTTGGAGTTCAGAAGGATGAGAGGTGATCTTATAGAAACATTTAAAATAATGAAGGGGATAGACAAGATAAGAGACACAGAGGTTGTTTCCACTGGTCGGGGAGACTAGAACTAGGGGGCACATCCTCAAAATACGGGGGAGCCAATTTAAAACCGAGTTGAGAAGGAATTTCTTCTCCCATAGGGTTGTGAATCTGTGGAATTCTCTGCCCAAGGAAGCAGTTGAGGCTAGCTCATTGAATGTATTCAAGTCACAGATAGATAGATTTTTAACCAATAAGGGAATTAAGGGTTATGGGGAGCAGGCGGATAAGTGGAGCTGAGTCCACGGCCAGATCAGCCATGATCTTGTTGAATGGTGGAGCAGGCTCGAGGGGCTAGATGGCCTACTCCTGTTCCTAATTCTTATGTTCTTAAGAGTCCCAAGGGATCCCAGCATTTCTTGGGAGCACAGTACATAAGCGGGCCACCCACGGGGTACCTGCACTCTGGAACTACAATAAAGGAGCTAAGGTCACACTAGACATTACACACACTACTCGGTCTGACCATTTATTATGAGTATAACAATTGGCGATGAGGTAACGAACCAATGAACAATGCAAAGAACAGTCGGCATCCTGGAGAAGTTCTCAGAGGGGAACGATTGGGAGGCCTTCATGGAGAGATTCGACCAATACTTCGTGGCCAACGAGCTGGAAGGGAACAAGAACGCGACCAAACGAAGGGCGATCCTCCTAACCGTCTGTGGGGCCACTACCAATGGCCTCATGAAGAATCTCCTGGCCCCGGCTAAACCAACAGAGAAATCCTACGAAGAACTGTGTACGCTGGTCCGGGAGCACCTAAATCCTAAGGAAAATGTTTTGATGGCGAGATATCGGTTTTACACGTGTCAACGATCGGAGGGCCAGGAAGTGGCGAGCTATGTCGCCGAACTAAGGCGCCTCGCAGGACATTGTGAGTTTGAGGGATTGCTCGAACAAATGCTCAGAGACTTCTTTTTGTACTGGGAATCGGACATGAGACAATCCTTTGCAAACTGTTGACTGTAGAAACTGCGAATCTGAGTAAAACCATAACGATCGCCCAGGCATTTATGTCCACCAGCGACAACACCAAGCAGATTTCGTAGAACAAAGAAGTTTCAGCCAGTACTGTGCATAAAGTAACGTCGGTATTGAGCAGAATTGTACCGGGCAGAACGTACATACCGGCTGCTGTGGCCCGACCTCAATTGACCCAGAGTCCGCCGTCATCTGTTAATGCGAGGCAGTTAACACCCTGTTGGCACTGCGGGGATGATCATCGGCCCCATCAATGCTGCTTTAATCACTATGCGTGCAATGGCTGCAGAACAATGGGACACCTCCAACGAATGTGCAGGCGAGCTGCAAACCCTGCAAACCACCACGTTGCAGAGGAAGATCGATCCACAGTGGATCAGACGGAATTGGAAACTTGTACTGAGGAGACAGAGGTGTGCGGTATGCACACGTTCACGACGAAATGCCCACCAATAATGTTGAAAGTTGAACTGAACAGTATTCCGGTGTCTGTGGAGCTGGACACGGAGTCAAGTCAGTCCATAATGAGTAAAACGGCCTTCGACAGGATGTGGAGGAAGAATGCACACAGGTCCAAGCTCAGCCCCATTCACACCAAACTAAGGACTTACACAAAGGAACTAATCCCTGTAAATGGCAGTGCTGAGTCAAAGTCTCCTATGATGGAGCAGTACATGAACTCCCACTGTGGATTGTGCCAGGGGATGGCCCCACATTGTTTGGCAGAAGCTGACTGGGGAAAATCCGCTGGAACTGGCACGACATCCGAGTGCTTTCGTCCATCGACGACGCCGCATGAACCCAGGTTCTCAGCAAATTCCCTTCGTTATTTGAGCCAGGCATTGGAGGTTTCTCAGGGGTGAACGTGCAGATCCATTTGGTTCCCAGTATGTGACCCATCCACCACAAGGCTCGGGCGGTACCGTACATGATGCGTGAAAAAGTGGAAATCGAGCTGGACAGGCTGCAACATGAAGGCATCATCGCGCTGGTGGAATTCAACGACTGGGCCAATACGATTATCCCGGTACTCAAGAAGGACGGTACAGTTAGAATTTGCAGTGACTATAAAGTAACGATTAACCGTTTTTCGCTGCAGGACCAGTACCCGCTATCCAAGGCAGACGACCTATTTGCGATCCTGGCTGGAGGGAAGACATTCACCAAGCTGGACTTGACCTCGGCCTACATGATGCAGGAACTGGAGGAGTCTCCGAAAGGCCTCACCTGCATCAACACGCACAAAGGTCTGTTTATCTACAACCGGTGCCCGTTCGGGATTCGGTCAGCCGCAGCTATCTTCCAGCGAAACATGGAAAGCCTGCTAAAGTCGGTTCCTTGTACAGTGGTCTTCCAGGACTACATATTGTTTACAGGTCGGGACACCATGGAGCACTTTAAGAACCCGGAGGAGATTCTTAATTGGTTGGATCGCGTGGGGCTCAGGTTGAAACGCTTGAAGTGTGTTTTCCTGGCCGTTGAATTCTGAGGAAGGAGGATTGCAGCAGATGGCGTCAGACCCCACTGACGCCAAGACGGAGGCCATCAAGCATGCGCCGCGACCACAGAACATGATGGAGCTGCGGTCGTTCCTGGGCCTCCTTAACTACTTCGGTAATTTTCTATCTGGGTTAAGCACCCTGCTTGAACCCCTGCAAGCGCTAATGCGCAAGGGAGATGACTGGGTATGGGGGAATTCAGAAGAGGCTGCCTTTAAGAAAGCCAGAAATTTACTGTGTTCTTACAAACTGCTTGTTCTGTATAACCCATGTAAACGACTCGTGTTAGCTTGCGATGCGTCGTCATACGGGTCGAGTGTGTGTTACAACAGGCTAATGATCGGGAATTTTGCAACCAGTTGTGTGTGCATCAAGGAGTTTGTCCAAGGCCGAAAGGGCCTACATCATGGCTGAAAAAGAGGCTCTGGCGTGCGTTTACGGGGTAAAAAAAATGCACCAGTACTTGTTGGGCCTCAAGTTCCAGCTTGAAACTGACCACAAGCCACTCATATCGCTATTCTCGGAGAGCAAGGAGATCAATACCAATGCCTCTGCCCGCATCCAAAGATGGCACTCATGCTGTCGGCATACAACTATGTAATTCGCCACAGACCAGGCACAGAGAACTGCGCAGATGCTCCCAGTCGGCTACCATTGCCCACCACCGGGGTGGAAATGGCACAGCCAGCGGACTTGCTTATGGTCATGGAGGCATTCGAGAACAAAAAATCCTCCGTTACAGCCCGCCAGATCAGTACCTGGACCAGCCAGGATCTTTTACTGTCCTTGGTAAAAAACTGTGTCCTCCATGGGAGCTGGCCCAGTGTCCCAATGGAGATGCAGGAAGCGATTAAGCCATTCCACAGACGCAAAGATGAGCTGTCCCTGCAGGTGGACTGTCTCCTGTGGGGTAATCGTGTGGTCTTGCCCAAGAAAGGCAGAGACACATTTATTGGGGAACTGCACAGCACCCTCCCAGGCATCGTGATGATGAAAGCCATCGCCAGATCCCAGGCATCGACTCAGATTTAGAGTCATGTGTATGCCAGTGCAACACTTGCTCTCAGTTGAGCAATGCACCCAGAGAGGCACCGCAAAGTTTGGTCTTGGCCATCCAAACCATGGTCGAGGATCCATGTCGACTATGCGGGCCCATTCCTAGGCAAAACGTTTTTGGTTGTCGTGGATGCTTATTCAAAGTGGATTGAATGTGCAATAATGTCTGGAAACACGTCCACGGCATTATTGAAAGCCTACGAGCTGTGTTTGTCACGCACAGCTTACCTGATGTCCTAGTCAGCGACAATAGGCTGTGCTTCACCAGTGTCGAATTCAAAGAGTTCATGACCTGCAATGGGATCAAGCATGTCACATCTGCGCCGTTCAAGCCCGCATCCAACGGCCAGGCAGAACGGGCAGTTCAGACCATCAAGCAAAGCTTGAAACGCATGTTCGAAGGCTCCCTGCACACCCGGTTGTCCTGAGTTCTGCTCAGCTACCACACCAGACCCCACTCGACCCCTCACTCACAGGGATTCCCCCAGCCGAGCTGCTTATGAAAAGGGCGCTTAAAACAAGGCTCTCTCTGGTCCACCCTGATCTACATGATCACCTGGAGAACAAGCGGCATCAACAAAGTATGTACCATGACCGTGCAAACTTATCACGCGATATTGAAATCAATGATCCTGTGTTTGTGCTCAATTATGGACATGGTCCCAAATGGCTCGCTGGTCCGGTCACAGTCAAAGAGGGGAGTAGGGCATTTCAGGTCAAAGTAACCAATGGACAAACGCACAGAAAACACTTGGACCAAATTAAACTGCGGTTCACCAACAGCTACTTTCAACCTGAAGAGGACACCACCAACTTTGACCTTCCAACACACACACAAGTGGCAACTGACATCACAGTTGACCATGAAACAGAACTCATCATCCCCAGCATCCTGGCAAGGCCGGCTGCCCAACAGCCCAATGAGGAACTGACCAACTCACCCACACCAGCATTTGTTCCGAGATGATCGACAAGGAGCGCAAAGCCCCAGATCGTCTCACCTTGTAAATAAGTGTACTGTTGGCTTCACGGGGGAGTGATGTTATGTATTTAACCCCTTGTAACCTGCATCACACCTGTTGGAGTCCCAAGGGATCCCAGCATCTCTTGGGAGCACAGTATATAAGCAGGTCACCCACGGGGTACCTGCACTCTGGAACTACAGTAAAGGAGCTAAGGTCAACACTTGCTGGTTACACACAGTATTCGGTCTGACCATTTATTATGAGTATAACAGTTGTGTCCTCTACTTGAGGAAAAAAACCTTATTTATGAAGTACTTAAACCAAGGAACTGCAAATGAAATCATTTAAGTGATGTGTTTATGAAGACATTTTGGCACAACCTTATTTTTCTTCCATCAATAAAATGGTAGAGACCAAATACTTACATTCTTTAATATTATTTCAACAGTTTATCTAATTTGAATTTCTGCGACTGACTCAATGAAATCCCAATCAAAGTTTTGTCACAAATACCGATAGCTGTCAATTTATGAAAAGGAAAACTCCTCTATACAGAATACAAGAAACTAAATTGTTCCACTTTGTAACTTCAGTAATTAAATCAGTCACACTTGACAGTTTTGAATTAGTTTTCCATTTATGTGGTAATAATAAGTGCACATCCCAATGAGAATTGCAATACTTGATGTTTTGTGAAAACCTAATCAAACATTACCATGTACTAAGAATATATTAAAAAACACAGTAAAATATCATGATACTTCCCAGCAAAATCTCTCTTGCCATCATGTTAACATCAAAGAAGAACTTGCATTTATATAATGCCTTTCATATCCTCATGTCCATAAGTGCTTCAAAACTAATTAATTTGCAAGTCTAATCACTGTTGCTGTCGGAAGACGCAGCAGCAAATTTGTGCACAGTTTCATTCCACAATCGTCACTGCGTTAGGAATTTGGCTTCACATTCACTCCCAAAATGTTCCTGACATTACAACAACCTTAACAGAACCATTTTGGTTAATTCCAAAATACTCTAATTTTACTGGAAATGTTGATTTGATAGAGAATACAGACACAATTATTACTGGGTCAGGAATTGGATGTATAATCTCTACTTGACTGTCTGCTGGACAGTTACAAATGGAAAGACAGACTAACCGAGGGTAATCTTACAATTTCTCACACAGGGAGTACAGTTTCAGTACGGTAATCCAGATTGAGAGCACAAGCAGAGGGAACGTAGTTGGGAAAAGAACACACTGGAGGTTTGTGACTGACCACAGAGACAACAGACTACTACATGAAGAAAGAGGAAGATATCTGAAAACAGGCAGATCATATTAATGGGTGATTTCAACCACATTATAAATTGGGAAAGCTCAAATATCTTCAGTCTCTAAATAAGCAAATGTAGTGTGTGATTGCTTCATGACCCAGTGCAGAAGGGAAGCCATGAGAAATAGCTTTCAGCTTGACTTTATAATGATAACTCAACCTGAAAGTACACAGGGAACATAAGTTGTAGCAATGTTGGATCACAAAATGAGAAGGCTCAACATGATTTGGGATTCAGCACTGCTGAGGACCATAGGTACTTTAAAAAAAACAACTGTGAAGATAGAAATGAACAACTGGAACAGATTGATGGGGGAAATTCTTTTAATAACACCTCAACTGACGGCAAATGGATATCCTGAGCAACATGCAAAATAAATATATACCTCATGTGAGCCAGCGTGGATTTAAAACATAGGATCCTAAATGAATTACAAAGACAGTCTGCAATGAAGTAAAGAAAAAGGAAATTGACAAAGTTTGCAAAGGAAGAGGGAAGGACTACAGGTAACCTCAGAAACACAGGAAACGGAAGGTCAGAAGAGTAAAATCTGAAAATGGGCACTGTGGCAGACGCTAAAACTGACGGCAAAAGGGTCAATAGTAAGGAATGTCAGGAAAGAGGCAAGGATCTTAAAAGGTGCAATGGAATGAAACAGATAACAAACAGCAAATAGTTAATATACTCAATGGGTACATCCTCCAAGTATTTATGACAGAAGACCATCGTAGCATGACTTGCATCAACAATGATAATCCAAGTAAATTCACAGGGCTCAAAACAAACAAATCTTAAGGGACAGATGGTACTTATCCCCACAATACTACTGTGACAGTGATGAGATTTATGACATGCTGATAATCATGGTGAGAACATCGTGGAGTGCTGAGGATGTGCAGGTAGAATAGAATCTAATTCAGTATTAAGGGTCCAAAAAGGGGATTAATCTAATCCAGTCAATTATAGAACTAATACCAACTGTTAAATTAATAGATTTGGTTCAGACCAAATTGTAAAATTACATAAAAACATAAGAAATAGGAACAGGAGTAGGCTATACGGCCCCTCGAGCCTGCTCCGCTATTCAATAAGATCATGGCTGATCCGATCATGGACTCAGCTCCACTTCCCGCCCACTCCCCATAACCCTTTATCCCTTTATTGTTTGAGAAACTGTCTATTTCTGTCTTAAATTTATTCAATATCCCAGCTTCCACAGCTCTCTGAGGCAGCGAATTCCACAGTTTGCAACCCTCTGAGAGAAAACATTTCTCCGCATCTCAGTTTTAAATGGGCGGCCCCTTATTCTAAGATCATGCCCTCTAGTTCTAGCCCCCCCATCAGTGGAAACATCATCTCTGCATCCATCTTGTCAAGCCCCCTCGTAATCTTATATGTTTCTATAAGATCACCTCTCATTCGTCTGAACTCCAATGAGTAGAGGCCCAACCTATTCAACATTTCCTCATAAGTCAACCCTCCTCATCTCCGGAATCAACCTAGTGAACCTTCTCTGAACTGCCTCCAAAGCAAGTATATTCTTTCATAAATATGGAAACCAAAACTGTACGCAGTATTCCAGGTGTGGCCTCACGAATACCCTGTGTAGCTGTAGCAAGACTTCCCTGCTTTTATATTCCATCCCCTTTGCAATAAAGGCCAAGATTCCATTGGCTTTCCAAATCACTTGCTATACCTGCATACTATCCTTTTGTGTTTCATGCACAAGTACCCCCAGGTCCCGCTGTACTGCGGCACTTTGCAATCTTTCTCCATTTAAATAATAACTTGCTCTTCGATTTTTTTCTGCCAAAATGCATGACCTCACACTTTCCAACATTATATTCCATCTGCCAAATTTTTGCCCACTCACTTAGCCTGTCTATGTCCTTTTGCAGATTTTTTGTGTCCTCCTCATACATTACTTTTCCTCCTATCTTTGTATTGTCAGAAAACTTAACTATGTTACACTCAGTCCCTTCTTCCAAGTCGTTAATATGGATTGTAAATAGTTGGGGTCCCAACACTGATCCCTGTGGCACCCCACTAGTTACTGGTTGCCAACCAGAGAATGAACCATTTATCCCGACTCTCTGTTTTCTGTTCGTTAGCCAATCCTCTATCCATGATAATATATTATCCCCAACCCCGTGAACTTTTATCTTGTGCAGTAACCTTTTATGTGGCACCTTGTCAAATGCCTGCTGGAAATTCAAATACACCACATCCACTGGTTCCCCTTTATCCACCCTGTTCGTTACATCCTCAAAGCTTTTCAGCAAATTTGTCAAACATTAATTTCCCTTCATCATCATCATCATAGGCAGTCCCTCTAATCGAGGGTGACTTTCTTCCACGCCAAAAAAGGATACGTTCACAGGTGTTCCAATGAAGGACCTAAAATTCCAGGTCCTGAACTACATCCTGAAGGGTGGAAGATACCTGTGCGTGGATTTTTTAACGTGGGGTGACCGTTGCACACCAGCCACCACACGGGCTTGACAGAGCTAGGTCTTGGTCCAGTGGCAAGGGTTACCCAAGACGACTGGAGACCAGCTCTGCTGCACGGACCCAGTGCGCACACATATCGCAGTGTGGGCTGGCCCGTGCTGCCCCTGCCCCTGGCCCCGCACTCACACCGCCTTCATAATTCCACACTGACTCTGCCTGATCGAATTTTGCTTTTCCAAATGTCCTGCTACTGTTTCTTTAATAATTACGTGATGATAATTTAGATAACAACAGCCAACATCGATTTAGAGTGGGAAGATCCTACCTGATCAATATTCTTACATTTTTTGAATACGTGCTATCTCAGCTCGACTCTGTAAAAGCTAAATTTCCAGAAATTATCAATGAAGTCTCTCACAAGAGATTGCGACAGCAACTAAAAGTAGTGACAGTTGAAGATAAAACCCAGAAATGGTAAGAAATTGGCTGAAGGAAAGGAAACTGTGAGCATGCATTAACAGGAAGATGTTGGAGTGATGGCCCAAGGAAGTACTGAGTGGAAGGTCCCATGAAGCAGTGCTGGGGCCTTTCTGTTTCCAATTTGCAATAACGGCTTGGATTCTAATTGGTTAGATTCACAGAGGACACCAGACCTGGGATGGAAGCAGTCGAGTCAGAGGTTGCAGCCCGGGAGAGGTTAGTACTCTGTGAGCTGACTGCAGGACCAGATCATTCGAATAATTAGCATAAGCTCCCAGTATCTCCTTGCCCTTGTGCGAGTGGACAACTTAATTGGGGAGGTGGAAAGGCTGGCTCGCAGCTAACAGATAATGGGATGTACTCACTCAAAGGTGATCAGGCAAAGATGAAATGAGAAGAAACTCAGAGTGGAAGCAAGACACAGCTGCTGTGGACAAGTCAAAAACCAGCAGTACCTGATCCCTCTTTGATAGCTGACAAACTTAATGTTCTGCTGCATGAAGTGAGTCACTCTACTTGTCACTCCATGGTACCTTCTGCAGAGGACAGTAGTGCGTTGGCCCTGCTCAGAGGTAGTATCAAGCTTTGCATGGGCACCATCTATAATGTTCTGAACTCCACTGAGCCCGGTCACCTTGGAAGAACTTGTGTCCTGTCTTTCCATGTACACAGAAAGAGAAGAACACATTGTGCCTCTTGCAAAACAGGCCTCGGTCACTTGCTTCATGCATTTGATGCATTAATCTGACACATCATCAATGCGTGGAGGCCCCAACCTGCATGAGAACACCAGCGGCAGGTCGGGGCCATAAAAGGAGCGGCCCCGGGAGCAGCGTGGAGGCGTACCTCAGGGAGCAGTGCAAGTTGGTGCAGGAGGGCGACGGCAGCGAAGAGTGCGTCATCACGGTCCAGGTTGGTGAGTGGAACGTGGGAAGGTACAGCAGGAGCGGCGAGATCGGGGCAAAGGAGCGGCGAGAGACTGTAGAGGGAAATGATCAGGGCCCAGAAGAGGCGTGGGCCCAGGGGCAGCACGGGCCAGCCCACACTGCAATATGTGTGCGCACTAGGTCCGTGCAGCAGAGCTGGTCTCCAGTCGTCTTAGTTAACCCTTGCCACTGGACCAAGACCTAGCTCTGTCAAGCCCCGTGTGGTGGCTGGTGTGCAACAGCCACCACACGTTTAAAAAATCCACGCACAGGCATCTTCCACCCTTCAGGATGTAGATCAGGATCTGGAATATTAGGTCCTTCATTGAAACATGAACTCATTCATTTTTGGCGTGGAAGCAAGTCATCCTCGATACGAGGGACTGCCTTTGATGATGATGATATCATCAATGGTGGTGCAAAGTTTTAATGCATCAAGGACCTTTGTACCCAAGGGAAGAGCAGTCCCTGAGGAATAAGCAGCCTGTGGTCTGTTCCAAGTACTGATCTTCCTCCTCCAAATCTCAGAGCATCAGACTGTTGTATATGGAGAAAGAGTCAGACTGAACACTGTAAGCTCAAAGTAAAGTGTGACCTTAGTCTTTTAGTGCAGGTCTCCAGAGTGCCTTTCCAACCTGTGAAGCCTCCTTAAATACCTGTGCTCCCAAGGAATTGCAGGATCCCTTGGGACTGCCCTCTGGTGGCTGTACAGAGTAAATACAAGTTTACAGAAATAACAACACTCCTCGCCAAAGTCAACAGTGTAACTATTTACAATGTGAGTCGATCTGGGGCCCTTCTTGTCCTGGTTGATTGTCTCGGTGTGAAAACTGGTGTTGTTGAATCATTTGTTGGGCCCTCGCTGGGCTGCTGTGCAGCTGGCCTTGCTGGGCTGCCTGGTGTGTTGGGCCCTGCAGGGCTGCTGTGGATGATGGGTTCTGCTTCATGGTCAACCGTGATGCCAGTTGCCTCTGGTTTGTGTGTTGGGGGATCAAAAAAGGTAGGGTCCAAGGTGGGTTGCTCAGGATAGTCCGTGAATCTGAGTTTGATTTGGTCCAAGTGTTTCCGGTGAATTAGTCCATTTGAAAGTTTGACCCAAAACACCCAGCTCCCGTCTTTGGCTATTACAGTGCCGGGAAGCCACTTGGGACCTTGTCCATAATTCAATACAACTACAGGATCATTGATTTCAATCTCGCGTGACATATTTGCGCTATCATTGTATGCACTTTGTTGAAGCCGCCTGCTCTCTACCTGTTCATGTAGATCAGAGTGAACGAACGAGAGCCTTGTCTTTAGTGCTCTTTTCATGAGCAGTTCAGCAGGTGGGATCCCAGTGAGTGAGTGGGGTCTTGTGCGGTAGCTAAGCAGGACTCGGGATAGGCGAGTTTGCAGTTAGCCTTCAGTTACCCTCTTCAAGCCTTGCTTGATGGTTTGTACTGCTCTCTCTGCCTGACCATTGGATGCTGGTTTAAACGGGGCAGATGTGATATGTTTGATCCAATTACGGGTCATGAATTCTTTGAACTCAGCACTGGTAAAACATGGTCCGTTGTCGCTCACCAGGATATCGGGTAAGCCGTGAGTGGCAGACATGGCCTACAGGCTTTCAGTAGTGGCAGTGGATGTGCTAACCGACATTATCTCACATTCAATCCACTTGGAGTACGCGTCTACAACCACAAGGAACATTTTACCCAAGAACGGGCCTGCATAGTCGACATGTACCCTAGACCATGGTTTGGAGGGCCAAGACCATAAACTTGGCGGCACCTCCCTGGGTGCATTGCTTAACTGCGAGCATGTATTACATCTGTGAATGCAAGACTCTAAATCTGCATCGATACCGGGCCACCACACGGGGGATCTGGCTATCGCTTTCATCATTATGATGCCTGGGTGGGTACTGTGGAGGTCATTGATGAAGGTGTCTCTGCCCTTCTTGGGGACCACTATTCGATTGCCCCACAGAAGGAAGTCTGCCTGGATAGACATTTCATCTTTGCGCCGCTGGAACGGCTTTATGTCTTCCTGCATTTCCACTGGGACACTAGACCAGCTCCCGTGAAGCACATAGCTTTTGACTAGAGATAATAAGGGGTCCTGGTTTGTCCCGGTTTTGATCTACCGGACAGTGATGGATGATTGCTCACTCTCAAATGCTTCCATAACCATGGCTAGATCTGCGGGCTGTGCCATTTCCACCCCCGTGATGGGCAATGGCAGCCTACTGAGAGAATCGGTGCAGTTTTCTGTGCCTGGCCTATGGCGGATGGCTAGTTGTATGCAGACAACGTGAGCGCCTATCTCTGGATGTGGGCCGATGTGTTGGTATTTATCCCTTTACTCTCGGAAAACAGGGATATAAGTGGCTGATGGTCAGTTTCCAATTCGAATTTTAACCCAAGTAGGCATTTTCTTTACCCCATAGACACACGCTAACGCTTCTTTCTCAATCATGCTGTAGGCTCTCTCAGCCTTAGACAGACTCCTGGATGCATAAGCAACCGGTTGCAGTTTCCCAAAATCATTAGCTTGTTGCAATACACACCCGACGCCATATGACGACGCATCACATGCTAGTACCAAACGCTTACATGGATCATACAACACAAGCAATTTGTTTGAGCATAACAATTTTCTCACTTTTACAAAGACATTTTCTTGGCTTTTGCCCCAAACCCATTCATCCCCTTTCCAGAGCAAGACATGCAGTGGTTCTAACAGTGTGCTAAGACCCGGTAAGAAGTTACCAAAGTAGTTCAGGAGTCCCAGAAACGACCGCAGCTCCGTCATGTTCTGTAGCCTCGGTGTGTTCTCGATTGCCTCCGTCTTCGCGTTGGTGGGCCTGATGCCGTCCGCCGCAATCCTCCTTCCCAAGAACTCCAATTCAGGCGCCAGGAAAATGCACTTCGAACGTTGTAACCTGAACCCCATGCGGTTGAGTCGACTAAGAACATCCTCCAGGTGCTGCAGTTGCTCGACTGAGTTCCGACCTGTGACCAAGATGTTGTCCTGGAAGACCACAGTGTGCGGGACCGACTTCAGTAAACTTTCCATGTTTCTCTGGAATATCGCCACCGCTGATCGGATTCCAACGGCCATCTGTTATAAACAAAAAGACCTTTGTGCGTGCTGATGCAGGTGAGGGCCTTCGATGATTCCTCCCGTTCCTGCGTCATGTAGGCTGAAGTCAGATCCAGCTTCATGAATGTCTTTCCTCCCGCCAGCGTTGCAAAGAGGTCGTCGGCCTTTGATCGTGGGTATTGGTCCTGCAGGGAGAAGTGATTGACAGTTACTTTGTAATCGCCACAGATTCTGATGGTGCCATCTCCCTTGAGGACTGGGACAATAGGACTGGCCCACTCGCTGAACTCGATCGGGGAAATGATGCCCTCTCTTTACAGCCAGTCTAGCTCGATCTCTACTCTTTCTCTCATCATGTACGGTACTGCTCTCGCCTTGTGATGGATGGGTCGTGCCCCCGGAATTAGGTGGATCTTCACTTTTGCTGCTTGGAATTTCCCGATGCCTGGTTCGAACAGCGAAGGAAATTTGTTTAAGACCTGGGCACCCGAAGTGTCGTCAGCGGGCGATAGCACTCGGACATCGTCCCAGTTCCAGCATATCTTTCCCAGCCAGCTCCTGCCAAGCAGCGTGGGACCATCGCCCGGTACCACCCAGAGTGGTAGCTTGTGCACTGCTCCATCGTAGGAGACCTTTACACCAGCACTGCCAATTACAGGAATCAGTTCTTCAGTGTAAGTTCTTAGTTTCGTGGGACTGGCCACTTCGCGTTAAGACTGGCCTTGAGACCTTGTTGCACCACAGTCGTTCGAAAGTCTTTTTGCCCATGATGGACTGGCTCGCGCCCATGTCCAGCTCCATTGAAACTGGGAGTCCATTTAGTTCAACATTCAGCATTATCGGGGGACAATTCATGGTAAATGTGTGCACCCCATGTACCTATGCTTCCTCGGTCTGAGGCTCTGGTTTGTCATGATCCTCCGTGGATCTGATCTCCTCTGTAACATGGTGGTTTGCAGGTTTAACAGGATTTGCATCTCACCTGCACGCTCGTAGATGTACCATTGTTTCACAGCCCTTGCAAACATACCCTTTGAATCAGCATGAATGGAAACGATGATCACCTCTGCAGCGCCAACAAGGTGTTAATGGCCTTGCATTCATCACCCTTGATGGTGGACTCTGAGACATCTGCGGACATGTAGCTGCAGGTATGTGTGACCTGCCCTGTCCATTACGATTCGAAAACAACATCACTTTGTTCACAGTACTTGTAGCAGCACTTGAGTGCTGAGAGATTTGCTTAGTCACTGTTGGCAATGAATGCCTGGGCTATCGCTGTGGCCTTACTCAAGGTTGGGATCTCCACAGACAAAAGTATGGTTTTGTGGCCAATGCCAAGTACGAAAAAGTCTCTGAGCATGTGCTCCAAATGTCCTTCAAATTCGCACGGTCCTGCAAGGAGTCTTAGCTCGGTGACATAACTCGCCACTTCCTGGTTTTCAGACCTTTTGTAGGTGTAGACCCAGTCCCTTGCTATCAGAACACTTTCCTTCCAGTTCAAATGTTCTCGGACCAGTGTGCACAAATCGTCGTATGATTTCTCTGTGGGTTTCGCTGGAGTGAGCAGATTCTATATGAGACCACACGTTGGTGCCCCACAGACGGTGAACAAAAGAACATAACATAAGAACATAAGAATTAGGAACAGGAGTAGGCCATCTAGCCCCTCGAGCATGCTCCGTCATTCAGCAAGATCATGGCTGATCTGGCCGTGGACTCAGCTCCACTTACCCGCCCGCTCCCCGTAACCCTTAATTCCCTTATTGGTTAAAAATCTATCTATCTGTGATTTGAATACATTCAATGAGATAGCCTCAACTGCTTCCTTGGGCAGAGAATTCCACAGATTCACAACCCTCTGGGAGAAGAAATTCCTTCTCAACTTGGTTTTAAATTGGCTCCCCCGTATTTTGAGGCTGTGCCCCCTAGTTCTGGTCTCCCTGACCAGTGGAAACAACCTCTCTGCCTCTATCTTGTCTATCCCTTTCATTATGTTAAATGTTTCAATAAGATCACCCCTCATCCTTCTGAACTCCAAGGAGTAAAGACCCAGTCTACTCAATCTATCATCATAAGGTAACCCCCTCATCTTCAGAATCAGCCTCGTGAATCGTCTCTGTACCCCCTTTCAAAGCCAGTATATCCTTCCTTAAGTAAGGTGACCAAAACTGCATGCAGTACTCCAGGTGCGTCCTCACCAATATCCTATACAGTTGCAGCAGGACCTCCCTGCTTTTGTACTCCATCCCTCTCACAATGAAGGCCAACATTCCATTCGCCTTCCTGATTACCTGCTGCACCTGCAAACTAACTTTTTGGGATTCATGCACAAGGACCCCCAGGTCCCTCTGCACCGCAGCATGTTGTAATTTCTCCCCATTCAAATAATATTCCCTTTTACTGTTTTTTTTCCCAAGGTGGATGAACTCACATTTTCCGACATTGTATTCCATCTGCTAAACCTTAGCCCATTCGCTTAACCTATTTAAATCTCTTTGCAGCGCCTCTGTGTCCTCTACACAACCCGCTTTCCCATTAATCTTTGTGTCATCTGCAAATTTTGTTACACTACACTCTGTCCCCTCTTCCAGGTCATCTATGTATATTGTAAACAGTTGTGGTCCCAGCACCGATCCCTGTGGCACACCACTAACCACCGATTGCCAACCTGAAAAGGACCCATTTATCCCTACTCTCTGCTTTCTATTAATTAGCCAATTCTCTATACATGTGAATACATGAGGAGGATCGCCCTTCGTTTGGCAGCCTTCTCTTCCCCATCTCGCTCATTGGCTACAAAGTATTGATCGAGTCACTCCACAAAAGTTTCCCAATAATTTCCCTCCGAGAATTTCTCCAGGATGCCCACTGTTCTCTGCATCTTTGGGTTCGCTATCTGTATCTCGTCGCCAGTTGTTATGTATGGAGAAAGAGTCAGACTGAACACTGTGAGCTCAAAGTAAAGTGTGACCTTGGTCTTTTATTGCAGGTCTACAGAGTGCCTCTCCAACCTGTGAAACCTCCTTAAATACCTCTGCTCCCAAGGGATTATGGGATCCAGGGGATGAGCCCTCTGGTGGCTGTAGAGTAAATACAAGTGTACATATATAACAACTAGAATCCCAAAAGGAATTCCCATTCTGCCCAATTTGGTTGCTGCATGTCAAATAACAGCTGGGAGGAAGACAGTTGTCAGAAATAAAAGTCTTGCAACACACAAAAAAGACCTCAACAACAAAACATTAATGCACCAAGAAACAATGCAAATATGGTGTTATAATAAGTCTAAAAGAACTTGCCAACCAAAAATTAGAATAAAATTAATACTCACTTTTAAGAAACCTGCTACCACAGTTCAAGTAGCTACACACGACTGTGTCTGTTTCATAAGGGTCAAAAGTGCCTCTGGCTCAGAGATGGTGGGGAGTCGTAAAGTCCAGCAAGAGATGCGTGCCTTCCCTACCAATTCTAAAGCTGGAATATCTCAAATATAGCACTGACCACACTTGATCAGCTCCGCTGGGCGGGCCACATTGTCCGCTTGCCAGACACGAGACTCCCAAAGCAAGCGCTCTACTTGGAACTCTTTCAAGGCAAACGAGCCAAAGGTGGGCAGAGGAAACGTTACAAGGACACCCTCAATGCCTCCCTGATAAAGTGCAACATCCCCACTGACACCTGGGAGTCCCTGGCCAAAGACCACCCTAAGTGGAGGAAGTGCATCCGGGAGGGCGCTGAGCATCTCGAATCTCATCGCCGAGAGCATGCAGAAACCAAACGCAGGCAGCGGAAGGAGCTTGTGGCAAACCTGTCCCACCCACCATTTCTTCAACGACGATCTGTCCCACCTGTGACAGGGACTGTGGCTCTCATATTGGAGGGCCACGACCACAAACTTAGCGGTGCCTCTCTGGGTGCATTGATCAGTTGAGATCAAGTGTTGCACTGACGCACACATGACTGTAAACCTGAGTCGATGTCGGGCCATCACACATGGGATCTGGCTATAGCTTTCATCATTACAATGCCTGGTTGGGTGCTGTGTAGGTCACGTATGAACGTTTCTCTGCCTTTATTGGGCAAGACCAGGCGATTACCCCACAAAAGACAGTCCGCCTGCCAGGACATTTCATCTTTGCGCCTGTGGAATGGCTTAATCTCTTTCTGCATCTCCGCTGGGACGCTGGACCAGCTCCCATGGAGCACACAGGTTTTTTTAAACCAGGGACAGTAAAGTATCCTGGCTGATCCAGGTCCTGATCTGGCGGGCCGTAACGGGTGACTTTTCATTTTCGAATGCATCCATCACCATGAGCAAGTCTGCAGGCTGTGCCATTTCCACCGCGGTGGTGGGCAATGGTAGCCGACAGAGAGCATCAGCCCAGTTCTCTGTGCCTGGTCTTTGGCGGATTGCATAGTTGTATGCCGACAGCGTGAGTGCCCATCTTTGGATGCGGGCAGAGGCATTGGTGTTAATGCCTTTGCTCTCTGAGAATAGCGATATGAGCAGCTTATGGTCAGTTTCAAGCTCAAACATGAGACCCAACAAATACTGGTGCATTTTCTTCACCTCGTAAACGCAAAACAGAGCTTCTTTTTCAATCATGCTGTTGTCCCTTTCGGCCTTGGACAAGCTCCTGGATGCATAGGCGACCAGTTGCAAAATCCCCGATTCTTTCGTCTGTTGTAACACACACCCGACCCCGTATGACGACGCATCGCAAACTAGCACGAATCATTTACATGGGTTATACAGAACAAGCAGTTTGTTTGAAGATAACAAATTTCTGGCTTTCTCAAAGGCAGCCTCTTGTGAATTTCCCCATACCCAGTCGTCTCCCTTGCGCAGAAGCACATGTAGGGGTTCGAGCAAGGTGCTTAACCCGGGTAGGAAATTACCGAAATAGTTGAGGAGTCCCAGGAACGACCGCAGCTCCGTCACGTTCTGTGGTCTCGGCACGTTCTTGATGGCCTCCGTCTTGGCGTCAGTGGGTCTGATGCCATCTGCTGCGATTCTTCTCCCTAAGAACTCAACCTCTGGTGCCAGGAAAACACACCGAGCATTTCAACCTGAGTCCCACGCGATCTAGCCAACTTAGAACCTCTTCCAGGTTCTTCAAGTGTTCGATGGTGTCCCAACCTGTGATCAGTATGTCGTCCTGGAAAACCACGGTGCGCGGAACCGACTTTAGCAGGCTTTCTATGTTCCATTGGAAGATTGTCACGGTTGACCGAATCCCGAACGGGCAACGGTTATAGATGATCAGACCTTTGTGCGTGTTGATGCAGGAGAGGCCTTTCGAAGATTCCTCCAGCTCCTGCGTTGTGTAGGCCGAGGTCAGGTACAAGTTAGTGAACGTCTCTCCTCCAGCCAGGGTCGCAAATAGGTCATCTGCATTGGGTAGCGGGTAGTGGTCCTGTGGTGAAAAACGGTTAATCGTTACTTTATAGTCCCCACAAATTCTGACCGTGCAGTCACCTTTAAGTACCGGGACAATCGGATTGGCCCACTCTTTGAATTCCACCGGCGCGATGATGCCTTCTCACTGCAGCCTGTCCGGCTTGACTTCCACTTTTTCACGCATCAGGTACGGTACCGCCCGTGACTTGTGGTGGATGGGTCGTGTACCGGGAACCAAATGGATCTGCACTTTCGCTCCCGAGAAACTTCCAATGCTTGGCTCGATCAAAGATGGAAATCTGCTCAGAACCTGGGCACGAGGCATCGTCGACTAACAAAAGCGCTCGGATGTTGTCCCAGTTCCAACGGATTTTTCCCAGCCAGCTTCTGCCGAACAGTGTGGGGACATCCCCTGGCTGTTCCATCATAGGAGACCTTGACTTCTGCACTGCCAATTACAGGTATCAGTTCTTTGAGGTAAGTTCTTAGCTTGGTGTGAATGGGGTTAAGCTTGGGCCTGTGTGCCTTGTTGCCCCACAGCTTGTCGAAGGCCTTTTTGCTCATTATGGACTGACTCGCGCCCGTGTCCAGTTCCATGGATACTGGAATTCCTTTCAGTTCAACTTTTAACATTATTGGTGGACATTTCGTGGTGAAGGTACGTACCCCGTACATTTCTGCCTCCTCGGTTCAAGTCTCTAGTTCAGCCTGATCCACCGTGGATCGATCTTCCTCTGCAACGTGGTGATTTGCAGGGTTTGCAGCTCGTCTGCACATTAGCTGGAGGTGTCCCATTGTTCTGCAGCCATTGCATGCATAGTGCTTGAAGCGGCATTGATGGGCCCAATGATCACCTCCACAATGCCAACATGGTGTTAACTGCCTCACATTAACGATTGATGGCGGACTCTGGATCATCTGAAGTCATGCAGCAGCCGGCGTGTACATTCTGCCATGTATATTCCTGCTCAAAAACAACGTTACTTTGTGGACCGTACTGGCCGAAACCTCGTTATGCTGCAAAATTTGTTTGGTCTTATTGCTGGTGGATATAGAAACATAGAAAATAGGTGCAGAAGCAGGCCATTCGGACCTTTGAGCCTGCATCACCATTCAATAAGATCATGGCTGATCATTCCCTCAGTACCCCTTTCCTGCTTTCTCTCCATACCCCTTGACCCCTTTAGCCGTAACGGCAACATCTAACTCCCTCTTGAATATATCCAATGAACTGGCATCAACAACTCTCTGCGGTAGGGAATTCCACAGGTTAACAACTCTCTGAGTGAAGAAGTTTCTCCTCATCTCAGTCCTAAATGGCCTAACCCTTATCCTAAGACTATGTCCCCTGGTTCTGGACTTCCCCAACATAGGGAACAATCTACCTGCATCTAACCTGTTCAGTCCTGTCAGAATCTTGTATGTTTCTATGAGATCCCCTCTCATCCTTCTAAACTCCAATGTATAAAAGCCCAGTTGATCCAGTCTCTCCTCATATGTAAGTCCAGCCATCCCGGGAATCAGTCTGGTGAACATTCGCTGCACTCCCTCAATAGCAAGAATGTCCTTCCTCAGATTAGGAGACCAAAACTGAGCACAATATTCCAGGTGAGGCCTCACCAAGGCCTTGTACAACTGCAGTAAGACCTCCCTGCTCCAATACAGTTGAAAGAAACAGAAAGGTGACGTCACAGCCAAGAGGGAAAGTGATTGGCTGGTGATTGGTGATTAGTTTTTCTTTTTTCTCTCCTATAACAGTAAGTAACTTGTTAACATTGTTCTTGCCAATTTAAGTGTATCTAAGGGTTAAGTCATGGCAGGAGAGCTCGGTCACGTGATATGCTCCTCCTGTACCATGTGGAAACTCAAGGACACTTACAGTACCCTGACGACTACGTGTGCGGGAAGTGTGTCCGCCTCCAGCTCCTGACGGTCCGCATTGCGGAATTGGAGCTGAGGGTGGATTCACTCTGGAGCATCCACGATGCTGAGAATGACGTGAGTAGCACGTGTAGTGAGCTGGTCTTACCACAGGTGAAGGTCCACAACCAGCTAGGGAATGGAAGACCAGCAGGAAGAGCAGTGCAAGGCAGGTAGTGCAGGGGTCCCCTGCGGTCATCCCCCTGCAAAACAGATACACCGTTTTGAGTACTGTTGAGGGGAATGACTCATCAGGGGAGGGCAGCAGCAGCCAAGTTCATGGCACCGTGGCTGGCTCTGCTGCACAGGAGGGCAGGAAAAAGAGTGGGAGAGCGATAGTGATAGGGGATTCGATTGTAAGGGGAATAGATAGGCGTTTCTGCGGCCACAACCGAGACTCCAGAATGGTATGTTGCCTCCCTGGTGCAAGGGTCAAGAATGTCTCGGAGCGGGTGCAGGACATTCTATAAAGGGAGGGAGAACAGCCAGTTGTCGTGGTGCACATTGGTACCAACGATATAGGTAAAAAAAAGGGATGAGGTCCTACGAGACGAATTTAAGGAGCTCGGAGCTAAATTAAAAATTAGGACCTCAAAAGTAGTAATCTCGGGATTGCTACCAGTGCCACATGCTAGTCAGAGTAGGAATCGCAGAATAGCTCAGATGAATACGTGGTTTGAGCAGTGGTGCAGCAGGGAGGGATTCAAATTCCTGGGGCATTGGAAATGGTTCTGGGGGAAGGTGGGACCAGTACAAACCGGACAGTCTGCACCTAGGCAGGACTTGAACCAATGTCCTAGGGGGAGTGTTTGCTAATGCTGTTGGGGAGGAGTTAAACAAATATGGCAGGGGGATGGGAACAAATGCAGGGAGACAGAGGGAAACAAAAAGGAGACAAAAGCAAAAGACAGAAAGGAGATGAGTAAAAGTGGAGGGCAGAGAAACCCAAGGCAAAAAACAAAAAGGGCCACTGAATATAAAGGGGCTGCAAGAGGGGTCAAAACTAAAAATCATGGTTTAAAAACTAGGATTAAAACACTCGACCTAAAAGCACGCAGCATTCGAAATAAAGTAAATGAATTGACGGCACAAATCATTACAAATGGGTATGATCTGGTGGCCATTACAGAAACATGGTTGCAGGGTGGCCAAGACTGGGAATTAAACATACAGGGGTATCTGGCGATTCGGAAAGATAGACAAGAAGGGAAAGGAGGTGGGGTAGCTCTGTTAATAAAGGATGATATCAGGGCAGTTGTGAGAGATGATATTGGCTCAAATTAACAAAATGTTGAATCATTGTGGGTGGAGATTAGAGATAGTAAGGGGAAAAAGTCACTGGTGGGCGTAGTTTATAGGCCCCCAAATAATAACTTCACGATGGGGCGGGCAATAATCAAGGGAATAATGGAGGCATGTGAAAAAGGAACGGCAGTAGTCATGGGGGATTTTAACCTACATATCGATTGGTCAACTCAAATCGCACAGGGTAGCCTGGAGGAGGAATTCATAGAATGCATACGGGATTGTTTCTTAGAACAGTATGTTACAGAACCTACAATGGAGCAAGCTATCTTAGATCTGGTCCTGTGTAATGAGACAGGAAAAATAAATTATCTCCAAGTAAAAGATCCTCTCGGAATGAGTGATCACAGTATGGTTGAATTTGTAATACAGATTGAGGGTGAGGAAGTTGTGTCAGAAACGAGCGTACTATGCTTAAACAAAGGGGACTACAGTGGGATGAGGGCAGAGTTGGCTAAAGTAGACTGGAAACACAGACTAAATGGTGGCACAATTGAGGAACAGTGGAGGACTTTTAAGGAGCTCTTTCATCGTGCGCAACAAAAATATATTCCAGTGAAAAAGAAGGGTGGTAAGAGAAGGGATAACCAGCCGTGGATAACCAAGGAAATAAAGGAGAGTATCAAATCAAAGACCAAAGAGGAAGGACATTCTTGCTATTGAGGGAGTGCAGCGAAGGTTCACCAGACTGATTCCCGGGATGGCGGGACTGACCTATCAAGAAAGATTGGATCAATTGGGCTTGTATTCACTGGAGTTCAGAAGAATGAGAGGGGACCTCATAGAAACGTTTAAAATTCTGACGGGTTTAGACAGGTTAGATGCAGAAAGAATGTTCCCAATGTTGGGGAAGTCCAGAACCAGGGGTCACAGTCTGAGGATAAGGGGTAAGCCATTTAGGACCGAGATGAGGAGAAACTTCTTCACCCAGAGAGTGGTGAACCTGTGGAATTCTCTACCACAGAAAGTAGTTGAGGCCAATTCACTAAATATATTCAAAAGGGAGTTAGATGAAGTCCTTACTACTCGGGGGATCAAGGGTTATGGCGAGAAAGCAGGAAGGGGGTACTGAAGTTTCATGTTCAGCCATGAACTCATTGAATGGCGGTGCAGGCTAGAAGGGCTGAATGGCCTGCTCCTGCACCTATTTTCTATGTTTCTATGTTTCTATATAAGGTGGACAAGGTTAGTGGGAAACTAGAAGATTGGGAAAATTTTAAACAACAGCAAAAAATGACTAAAAAAGCAATAAAGAAAGGAAAGATAGATTACGAAGGTAAACTTGCGCAAAACATAAAAACAGATAGTAAAAGCTTTTACAGATATATAAAACAGAAAAGAGTGACTAAAGTAAATGTTGGTCCCTTAGAAGATGAGAAGGGGGATTTAATAATGGGAAATGTGGAAATGGCTGAGACTTTAAACAATTATTTTGCTTCGGTCTTCACAGTGGAATACACAAAAACCATGCCAAAAATTGCTGGTCACGGGAATGTGGGAAGGGAGGATCGTGAGACAATCACTATCACTAGGGGGGTAGTGCTGGACAGGCTAATGGGACTCAAGGAAGACAAGTCCCCTGGGTCCTGATGAAATGCATCCCAGGGTATTAAAAGAGATGGCGGAACTTATAGCAGATGCATTTGTTATAATCTACCAAAATTCTCTGGACTCTGGGGAGGTACCAGCGGATTGAAAAGCAGCGAATGTAACGCCTCTGTTAAAAAAAGGGGGCAGACAAAAGGCAGGTAACTATAGGCCGGTTCGTTTAACATCTGTGTTGGGGAGAATGCTTGAAACTATCATTAAGGAAGAAATAGCGGGACATTTAGATAGGAATAGTGCAATCAAGCAGACGCAACATGGATTCATGAAGGGGAAATCACGTTTAACTAATTTACTGGAATTCTTTGAGGATATAACGAGCATGGTGGATAGAGGTGTACCGATGGATGTGGTGTATTTAGATTTTCAAAAGGCGTTTGATAAGGTGCCACACAAAAGATTACTGTAGAAGATAGAGGTATGCGGAGTCAGAGGAAATGTACTGGCATGGATAGAGAATTGGCTGGCGAACAGAAAGCAGAGAGTGGGGATAAATGGGTCCTTTTCGGGTTGGAAATCGGTGGTTAGTGGTGTGCCACAGGGATCGGTGCTGGGACCACAACTGTTTACAATATACATAGATGACCTGGAAGAGGGGACAGAGTGTAGTGTAACAAAATTTGCAGATGACACAAAGATTAGTGGGAAAGCGGGTTGTGTAGAAGACACAGAGAGGCTGCAATGAGATTTAGATAGGTTAAGCGAATGGGCTAAGGTTTGGCAGATGGAATACAATGTCGGAAAGTGTGAGGTCATCCACCTTGGGAAAAAAAAACAGGAAAAGGGAATATTATTTGAATGGGGAGAAATTACAACATGCTGAGGTGCAGAGGGACCTGAGGGTCCTTGTGCATGAATCCCAAAAAGTTAGTTTGCAGGTGCAGCAGGTGGTCAGGAAGGCGAATGGAATGTTGGCCTTCATTGCGAGAGGGATGGGGTGCAAAAGCAGGGAGGTCCTGCTGCAACTGTATAGGGTATTGGTAAGGCCACACCTGGAGTACTGCATGCAGTTTTGGTCACCTTACTTAAGGAAGGATATACTAGCTTTGAAGGGGATACAGAGACGATTCACGAGGCTGATTCCGGAGATGAGGGGGTTACCTTATGATGATAGATTGAGTAGACTGGGTCTTTACTCATTGGAGTTCAGAAGGATGATGGGTGATCTTATAGAAACATTTAAAATAATGAAAGGGATAGACAAAATAGAGGCAGAGAGGTTGTTTCCACTGGTCGGGGAGACTAGAACAAGGGGGCACAGCCTCAAAATACGGGGGAGCCAATTTAAAACCGAGTTGAGAAGGAATTTCTTCTCCCAGAGGGTTGTGAATCTGTGGCATTCTCTGCCCAAGGAAGCAGTTGAGGCTAGCTCATTGAATGTATTCAAGTCACAGATAGATCGATTTTTAACCAATAAGGGAATTAAGGGTTATGGGGAGCGGGCGGGTAAGTGGAGCTGAGTCCACGGCCAGATCCGCCATGATCTTATTGAATGGCGGAGCAGGCTCGAGGGGCTAGATGGCCTACTCCTGTTCCTAATTCTTATGTTCTTATGTTCTTATACTCAAATCCCCTTGCTATGAAGGCCAACATACCATTTGCCTTCTTTACCGCCTGCTGTATCTGTTGCCGCATTTCAATGACTGATGAACCATGACACCCAGGTCTCGTTGCACCTCCCTTTTCCTAATCTGCCACCATTCAGATAATATTCTGTCTTTGCGTTTTTGCCCCCAAAGTGGATAACCTCATATTTATCCACATTATACTGCATCTGCCATGCATTTGCCCACTCACCTAACCCGTCTAAGTCATCCTGCAGCCTCTTAGCGTCCCCCTCACAGCTCACACCGCCACCCAGTTCAGTGTCACCTGCAAACTTGGACATATTACACTCAATTCCTTCATCCAAATCATTGATGTATATTGTAAAGAGCTCGTGTCCCAGCACTGAGCCTTGTGGCACTCCACTATCACTGCCTGCCATTCTAAAATGGACCCGTTTATCCCGACTCCCTGCTTCCTGTCTGCCAATCAGTTCTCTATCCACGTCAGTATATTACCCCCAATACCATATGCTTTGATTTTGCCCACCAATCTCGTGTGGGACCTTGTCAAAAGCCTTTTGAAAGTCCAAACACACCACATCCACTGGTTCTCTCTTGTCCACTCTACCAGTTACATCCTCAAAAAATTGCAGAAGATTTGTCAAGCATGATTTCCCCTTCATAAATCCATGCTGACTTGGACCCATCCTATCACTGTTTTCCAAATGCGCTGCTATTTCATCCTTAATAATTGATTCCAACATTTTCCCCACCACTGATGTCAGGCTAACCGATCTATAATTACGTGTTTTCTCTCTCCCTCCCTTTTTAAAAAGTGGTATTACATTAGCTACCCTCCAGTCCATAGGAACTGATCCAGAGTCGATAGACTGTTGGAAAATGATCACCAATGCATCCACTATTTCTAGAGCCACTTCCTTAAGTATTCTGGGATGCAGACTATCGGGCCCCGGGGATTTATCGGCCTTCAATCCCATCAATTTCTCTAACACAATTTCCCGTCTAATAAGCATAGCTCCTTTTCACTATACCCTCGGTCCCCTAGTACTTCCGGAAGGTGATTTGTGTCTTCCTTCGTGACGACAGAACTAATGTATTTGTTCAATTGGACTGCCATTTCTTTGTTCCCCATTATAAATTCACCCGAATCCGACTGCAAGGGACCTACCTTTGTCTTCACTAATCTTTTTCTCTTCACATATCTATAGAAGCTTTTGCAGTCAGTTTTTATATTCCCGGCAAGCTTCTTCTCGTACTTTATTTTCCCCCTCTTAATTAAACCCTTAGTCCTCCTTTGCTGAATTCCAAATTTCTCACTATCCTCAGGTCTGCTGCTTTTTCTGGCCAATTTATATGCCACTTCCTTGGATTTAACACTATCCTTCATTTACCTCGTTAGACACGGTTGAGCCACCTTCCCCGTTTAATTTTTCCTCCAGACAGGGATGTACAATTGCTGGAGTTCATCCATGTGATCTTTAAATGTTTGCCATTGCCTATCCACCGTCAACCCTTTAAGTATCATTTGCCAGTCTATTCTAGCCAATTCACACCTCAAACCATCGAAGTTACCTTTCCTTAAGTTCAGGACCCTAGTTTCTGAATTAACTGTGTCACTCTGCATCCTAATAAAGAATTCTACCATATTATGGTCACTTATCCCCAAGGGGTCTCGCACAACAAGATTGCTAATCAGTCCTTTCTCATTACACATCACCAGTCTAGGATGGCCAGCTCCCTGGTTGGTTCCTCGACATATTGGTTTCGAAAACCATCCCCAATACACTCCAGGAAATCTTCCTCCACCGCATTGCTACCAGTTTGGTTAGCCCAATTAATATATAGATTAAAGTCACCTATGATAACTGCTGTACCTTTATTGCATGCATCCCTAATTTATTGTTTGATGCTGTCCCCAACCTTACTACTACTGTTTGGTGGTCTGTACACAACTCCCACTAGTGTTTTCTGCCCCTTGGTATTCCGCAGCTCCACCCATACCGATTCCACATCATCCAAGCTAATGTCCTTTCTTACTATTGCATTAATTTCTTCCTTAACCAGGAATGCCACCCCGCCTCCTTTTCCTTTCTGTCTATTCTTCCTAAATGTTGAATACCCCTGGATGTTGAGTTCCCAGCCTTGGTCACCCTGGAGCCATGTCTCCGTGATGCCAATTACATCATACCCGTTAACTGCTGTCTGCGCAGTTAATTCGTCCACCTTATTCCGAATACTCCTCGCATTGAGGCACAGAGCCTTCAGGCTTGTCTTTCTAACACACTTTGCCCCTTTAGAATTTTGCTGTAATGTGGCCCTTTTTGCTTTTTGCCTTAGGTTTCTCTGCCCTCCACTTTTACTTTTCTTCTTTCTATCTTTTGCTTCTGCCCCCATTCTACTTCCCCCTGTCTCCTTGCATAGGTTCCCATCCCCCTGCCACATTAGTTTAACCCCTCCCCAACAGCACTAGCAAACATTCCCCTGAGGACATTGGCTTCGGTCCTGCCCAGGTGCAGACTGTCCGGTTTGTACTGGTCCCACCTCCCCCAGAACCGGTTCCAATGCCCCAGGAATTTGAATCCCTTCCTGCTGCACCACTCCTCTAGCCACGTATTCATCTTAGCTATCCTATGATTCCTACTCTGACTAGCACATGACACTGGTAGCAATCATGGGATTACTACTTTTGAGGTCCTACTTTTTAATTTAGCTCCTAGCTCCCTAAATTCATCTTGTCGGACTTCATTGTGTTTTTTACCTGTATCGTTGGTACCTATATGCACCACGACAACTGGCTGTTTACCCTCCCTTTTCAGAATGTCCTGCACCTGCTCTGAGACATCCTTGACCTTTGCACCAGGGAGGCAACATACCATCCTGGAGTCTCGGTTGCGGCCGCAGAAACGTCTATCAATTCCCCCTACAATTGAATCCCCTATAACTACAGCTCTTCCACTCTTTTTCCTGCCCTCCTGTGCAGCAGAGCCAGCCACGGTGCCATGAACTTGGCTGCTGCTGCTCCCCTGATGAGTCATCCCCCTCAACAGTACCCAAAGCAGTGTATCTGTTTTGCAGGGGGATGACCACAGGGGACCCCTGCACTACCTTCCTTGCACTGCTCTTCCGGTTGGTCATCCATTCCCTATCTGACTATGTACCCTTTTCCTGCGGTAAGACCAACTCACTAAACATGCTATTCACGTCATTCTTAGCATCGTGCATGCTCCAGAGTGAATCCACCCACAGCTCCAACGCCGCAATGCGGTCCGTCAGGTGCTGCAGCCGGATACACTTCCCGCACACGTAGTTGCCAAGGACACTGGAAGCGTCCCTGACTTCCCACATAATACAGAAGGAGCATAACACGAGTCTGAGTTCTCCTGCCATGACTTAACCCCTAGATAAACTTAATTTAGCAACAGCAATGTTAAAAGGTTACTTACTGATAAAGAAAAGAAAAATAACAACTACTTACCAATCACCAGCCAATCACTTACCTCCTTGGCTGTGAGGTCACCTTTCGATTTCTTTCTACTTCTTTTTTGCCTTCTCTCCCTGCTGCTCGCACTCTCGCCTCTCCGACGTGTTGGGCCTTTTGTAGGCCTCCGACGTCCCCGGACTCCCTGCTACTCGCATAAATGCCTGGGCTATAGTTATAGCTTTGCTCATGTTCGGTGTTTCAACAGTCAACATTTTGCGAAGGATTACCTCAAGACCAATGCGAAGCACAAAAAAGTCTCTCAGCATTTGTTCAAGGAATCCATCAAATTTGCAATGTCCTACAAGGCGCCTTAGTTCAGCGACGTAGCTCGCCGCTTCCTGGGCCCTCCGACCATTGACACGTATAGAACCGATAACTCACCATCAAAACGCTTTCCTTAAGATTTAGGTGCTCCCAGACCAGCGTACACAATTCTTCACAGGATTTGGTTGTTGGTTTTACCGGAGCTATAAGATTCTTCATGAGGCCATAGGTTGTTGCCCCACAGACGGTGAGGAGGATCACCCTTCCTTTGGCAGCACTCTCATCCCCTTCCAGCTTGTTGGCCATGAAATATTGGTCGAGTCTCTCCACGAAGGCCTCCCAATCGTCCCCTTCTGTGAACTTCTCCACGATACCAACTGTTCTTTGCATTTTCGCGCGGTTGTTCGTTATCTCGTCGCCAATTGTTACGCTCATAATAAAGGATGAAACTGAGAACTATAAGCAATGAGTAAGTGCAATCTTAGCTCCTTTAATTAGTCTCCAAAGTGCAGGTACTGCATGGGTGGCCTGCTTATATACAGTGCTCCCAAGGGTTGCTGGGATCCCTTGGAACTCCAACAGGTAGGCCCTCTGGAGGTGGTGTGATACAGGTTGCCAAGGGTTACATACATAACAGATTTCCAGAAGAATCGAGACAAATTGTTGTCAACAAATGAGATTCAGAGTTATTCGAAATGCACCACGAGAATACATGGATGGGTATGATTGGTGGATCGACAGTCTTCTCTTGCCTGTTACTATATAACACGTTCAAAATCAAATGGAGGTGCACTACCCTGCAGTTCAACTGAGTTCAAATTCTCACTCCCCACTTGGAACCACACTCATTTTCTAGCATGAAGCATCATAATTGAAATTTCCACTTCAAAGATACTTCAGTCATTTTTATGGATGGACATGTGTGCATCAAGGTATAAAGACGACCGAAGTTGGTGACACTGAAACAACGCTTCTTACAATCAGAGCGCTGCAAGTTTGAGCAGGAGAGTTTGACAATAAAATAAAATGGCTGCTTGTAATCGTCACGTCTGACGAGCTTGACATTAGTTAATGCCACCGAACAGAAATGCTCTTTCTGGTCTGTCTGTGTGGAGGAGCCCTTCAAGTGATGCTTCTTTTTTCCAGTGGCAGCTTTGTCTGAATCTGACACTGTGAGACATTTACAAATACTTTCCCCATCAGTGACCTTCCCTTTAAAGCTGTTAAATGTAATGTAAGGAGCAATTTCTTGTGCTTGTACATCAAAGTAATTTCCCACTGGATTTTGATTCCCCATTAATTTATGGATAAGATTTTTATTATTTCAGAAGTAGAAGTATTATAAATGGTGTGAGAAGAAAAATAGCAAAAAATACATGAAATTAAGGCATAATTTCTGAAAACACGAAGTCAGGGCTTGTAATGCAGTCAAGTGACAGTGAGGTACTCCTTCACAGGTTAAATTGACAAATCACCAGATAATAAATATTGGTGCATTTGTAATGCTCTCTATCCCCTGCAATCCAGCACAGTGGGGATTGCAAAGTGAAGGGTTGATGGATGATGCTGCAGAATCAGCCAGCTCAGATTCACAAAGCAATGTGCAAATGCTTCACATGCAGCATTTCTTCTCACAGTACAGTAGTCAGGTGCAGTCCATATGATGTTTTAAGTTCCAAAAATAGCTCATCCTATTTTATGTCCACATCATGAAATAGATTAAGCTAGTATATTTATCGCAAATTGACTGAACTGTTCTCTTCACAGATACACGGGTGTGACCCGGTTTCAGCAGTCAGCTTACACACACCTTTACATTGCCTTGTTTCACAGAAGCATGCTGCCATGATAATTGTTGGTGCATGTCCTCCATGACTTTTCCCATGTATAAACACCTCTCAGCTCGAATCATCTTTGTTTTACATTCATCAGACTTGAGTGCTTCCGCCTCAAAGTTGACAGAGAGGAAAGATGGCACCACACGGGGGTCAGCAGAGTAGTGGTTTTGACAGGAGGACGGGAAAGGGAATCAACACATAGATTGGGCTAGCCAAACTGGAAGCAATACGGTGGAGGAGGATTTCCTGGAGTGCATAAGGGATGGTTTTCTAGACCAATATGTCGAGGAACCAACTAGGGGGGAGGCCATCTTAGACTGGGTGTTGTGTAATGAGAGAGGATTAATTATCAATCTCATTGTGCGAGGCCCCTTGGGGAAGAGTGACCATAATATGGTGGAATTCTGCATTAGGATGGAGAATGAAACAGTTAATTCAGAGACCATGGTCCAGAACTTAAAGAAGGGTAACTTTGAAGGTATGAGACGTGAATTGGCTAGGATAGATTGGCGAATGATACTTAAGGGGTTGACTGTGGATGGGCAATGGCAGACATTTAGAGACCGCATGGATGAATTACAACAATTGTACATTCCTGTCTGGCGTTAAAATAAAAAAGGGAAGGTGGCTCAACCGTGGCTATCAAGGGAAATCAGGGGTAGTATTAATGCCAAGGAAGTGGCATACAAATTGGCCAGAAATAGCAGCGAACCCGGGGACTGGGAGAAATTTAGAAGTCAGCAGAGGAAGACAAAGGGTTTGATTAGGGCAGGGAAAATGGAGTACGAGAAGAAGCTTGCAGGGAACATTAAGGCGGATTGCAAAAGTTTCTAAAGGTATGTAAAGAGAAAAAGGTTAGTAAAGACAAACGTAGGTCCCCTGCAGTCAGAATCAGGGGAAGTCATAATGGGGAACAAAGAAATGGCAGACCAATTGAACAAGTACTTTGGTTCAGTATTCACTAAGGAGGCCACAAACAACCTTCCAGATATAAAAGGGGTCAGAGGGTCTAGTAAGGAGGAGGAACTGAGGGAAATCTTTATTAGTCGGGAAATTGTGTTGGGGAAATTGATGGGATTGAAGGCCGATAAATTCCCAGGGCCTGATGGACTGCATCCCAGAGTACTTAAGGAGGTGGCCTTGGAAATAGCGGATGCATTGACAGTCATTTTCCAACATTCTATTGACTCTGGATCAGTTCCTATCGAATGGAGGGTAGCCAATGTAACCCCACTTTTTAAAAAAGGAGGGAGAGAGAAAACAGGGAATTATAGACCGGTCAGCCTGACCTCAGTAGTGGGTAAAATGATGGAATCAATTATTAAGGATGTCATAGCAGTGCATTTGGAAAATGGTGACATGATAGGTCCAAGTCAGCATGGATTTGTGAAAGGGAAATCATGCTTGACAAATCTTCTGGAATTTTTTGAGGATGTTTCCAGTAAAGTGGACAAAGGAGAACCAGTTGATGTGGTATATTTGGACTTTCAGAAGACTTTCGACAAGGTCCCACACAAGAGATTAATGTGCAAAGTTAAAGCACATGGGATTGGGGGTAGTGTGCTGACGTGGATTGAGAACTGGTTGTCAGACAGGAAGCAAAGAGTAGGAGTAAATGGGTACTTTTCAGAATGGCAGGCAGTGACTAGTGGGGTACCGCAAGGTTCTGTGCTGGGGCCCCAGCTGTTTACATTGTACATTAATGATTTAGATGAGGGGATTAAATGTAGTATCTCCAAATTTGCAGATGACACTAAGTTGGGTGGCAGTGTGAGCTGCGAGGAGGATGCTATGAGGCTGCAGAGTGACTTGGATAGGTTAGGTGAGTGGGCAAATGCATGGCAGATGAAGTATAATGTGGATAAATGTGAGGTTATCCACTTTGGTGGTAAAAACAGAGAGACAGACTATTATCTGAATGGTGACAGATTAGGAAAATGGAAGGTGCAACGAGACCTGGGTGTCATGGTACATCAGTCATTGAAGGTTGGCATGCAGGTACAGCAGGCGGTTAAGAAAGCAAATGGCATGTTGGCCTTCATAGGGAGGGGATTTGAGTACAGGGGCAGGGAGGTGTTGCTACAGTTGTACAGGGCCTTGGTGAGGCCACACCTGGAGTATTGTGTACAGTTTTGGTCTCCTAACTTGAGGAAGGACATTCTTGCTATTGAGGGAGTGCAGCGAAGGTTCACCAGACTGATTCCCGGGATGGTGGGACTGACCTATCAAGAAAGACTGGATCAACTGGGCTTGTATTCACTGGAGTTCAGAAGAATGAGAGGGGACCTCATAGAAACATTTAAAATTCTGACAGGTTTAAACAGGTTAGATGCAGGAAGAATGTTCCCAATGTTGAGGAAGTTCAGAACCAGGGGTCACAGTCTGAGGATAAGGGGTAAGCCATTTAGGACCGAGATGAGAAGAAACTTCTTCACCCAGAGAGTGGTGAACCTGTGGAATTCTCTACCACAGAAAGTTGTTGAGGCCAATTCACTAAATATATTCAAAAGGGAGTTAGATGAAGTCCTTACTACTCGGGGGATCAAGGGGTATGGCGAGAAAGCAGGAAGGGGGTACTGAAGTTGCATGTTCAGCCATGAACTCATTGAATGGCGGTGCAGGCTAGAAGGGCTGAATGGCCTATTCCTGCACCTATTTTCTATGTTTCTATGTTTCTAACCCAGTCAGAAACCAAGCCTGAATGACCTGGGATGTTGTTCTCGTTCTGGGTTCATAGCCGATTGAAAATTTCAGCAGATTACTGATTCAGGGAACAGAACAGAGCTGAATGCAATGATTGACTGTGAACCTGCTTCGCACACTCAGCGATTTCCCTCATTTATCAGCATGCACTTATCCAACAGTTAAGTCAACTGTGAGACTGAGAGTTCAACCAGAATGTCACGTCTCACAGCTCACTGGAATACCAGTCTCGGCTGTGCATTTGGGTGAATGGGAAAGGAATGCAAACTGTCCGCTGTACCTGGAATCCAGTCCTAAGCAGCTGTTGTGAAAGGGTGTGAAATGATACCTGCACCCGCAGATTGACAGCTCATGAGCTGGAGAACAACATCCTTGGAACGTCACCAAATTTGAGGCGAAAATGGGGGAATTTTAATCCCTAAGCACTTGTGGCCGGGGTGCTGGCGGGAAGATAAAACATTTTACATTTTCAAACCTGACCCAAAACCACCTCCAACCCACCCACTTCTGATTTTAACCACCGACCCACTCTCAGGGTGCAGGTCAGTCACTAAAATCATTTGCAAATTGCCTACATTTGAACAATATTGTTATTTTAAATGCATGGAGACCAACACTCCCCACAATGTCAGAATCCTCCCCCCCCCTCACACTGCCCCCCCCCCCCCCCCCGTCAATGTCTGACTTACCTGTCAATCACGCACAGGCTACTTTCCAACCCGACAGATAGCCAACCTTTCCATCCGATTGGCTGTTGGGCGGCAAACCTTTTGATAAATGTTTGAAGCTGTCCTGCAGTTAAATTCGACAGAACCAGGGGTCACAGTCTGAGGATAAGGGGTTAGCCATTTAGGACCGAGATGAGGAGAAACTTCTTCACCCAGAGAATTGTGAACCTGTGGAATTCTCTACCACAGAAAGTTGTTGAGGCCAATTCGTTAGATATATTCAAAAGGGAGTTAGATGTGGTTCTTACGGCTAAAGAGATCAAGGGGTATGGAGAGAAAGCAGGAATGGGGTACTGAAGTTGCATGATCAGCCATGATCATATTGAATGGTGGTGCAGGCTCGAAGGGCCGAATGGCCTGCTGCTGCAACTATTTTCTATGTTTCTATGTTTCCAGCTTTCCCATCCAAAAATCGTCACCTCACTCCCCGGCTCTGAGCAAATATCGGGCTCAATAATATGATCAGCCAGGAAAGCTGACTTAGACCAGGAAACCAAAAGATGCTCCACTGAAAGTAGGAGAGGCTGAACACTCCAGCAAGAAAATTACAAAAAAACCCAAGATGAGAATAGCAAGCTAAAAGTGAAACTGAAAAATACAGAATATAGAGGTAATCAGTGCACTCGATGAAAAATTTTGACTGGAAAAAGCTCTGAAGCAGTTAGAATAAGTTCAAGGAAGCGACAAGCCTAAACTGAAAAATAAGGAAATCACTGCTATTGAGGAGCTCGCAATTTGAGACTGAAAACCAGAATGCTTGGAGATAATTGGATTTCTGCTAAACACAACCTATTCCAAGCAGAGAGGCAATAAGCAATACATGAAAATGGCATCAGACAAAATATTTCATGAACCACTGTCTGTTGAAATATGAAAGAAATATTGACAGACGAGAGTTTAAAAATGCCAATTTTAGTAATGGGCATGTCCCCAAAATTTCCTACAAAATTGCATGCTGATGCAATCTCTTCAGTTATGACAGGCTGATGCCTTACACAGGATATACAACCCAGAAACGGGACGTTCAGCCCAACCAGTCCATGGCTGCGGTTCTGCTCCACTTGAGCCACCTCCCGTCCTTCTTCATCTGACTCTATCAGCATAACCTTCTCCCTCATATGCTTGTCTAGCCTCCCGTTAAAAGCATCTACACTACTCGCCTCAACCACTCCCTGTGAGTGCAAGTTCCACATTCTCAACACTCTCTGGCTGAAAAAGTTTTTCTGAATTGCCTATTTGATTTCTTGACGATTATCTTGTTCTGTTGGCTTCTAGTTTTGCTCTTCTCCACAAGTGGAAACACTCCAGGGCCAAAATTGCCCTCCGCTTGAAATGGGTTGCACCTTCTGCTTTTCAAGTGTTCTGTCTGCCCCAATGCACGAGGGCGGACAATCTGGAGAAAGTCAGGTCTTTGTGTTTTGTTTCCGGTCGGAGTGGTGTTGGTGTGGGGAGCGGGGCGAAGGTGCGGTTGGATCGGAGTGGCCACCACTCTAAGTCATCAGCGCGTGCTAATGATGTCACCACGCCGATGATGTCATCACACTGACACGTCACAACGTCCCGCCCCTTCAGTTAAAAGGGGAGGGCCGCTGCGAATTCTGCAGCCACTTTAGTGGCAAACACTGGGCCACCAGGGAGGGTTTTGGCTGGGCCAGCGGCCTGGCACCCAAGAGGGGGTACGGGGCTGCCTGTTGGCAGCCCGGCCAAACATGCGGGGCATAATTGTCGGCCCGACCTGGCAGTCGGCCGCCGAAAAAAATAAAATGGAGTCGCTGGCAACGTGACCTCCCCTTGGAGGGCTGCTGTGCCACCGGGCCACTAAAAGGGCACCGACCAGAAAAGTCGTTGGGGGCATGGACCGGTGGTGACACCACTCCCGCGGGGCAATTCAAGAGAAAAGACCCAATCAATGACCTGCCAGTGTCTTTCAGCACTACTGGACTGTCTGCAGCCGTTGACATGGTTGACCATACCATCCTCCTCCAATGCTTCTCCTCCGTCATGAAGCTGGGTGAGACTGTCCTCGACTGGTTCCATTCCCATCTACCCAGTCATAGCCAGCGAATCACCTGCAATGGCTTCTCTTCCCACTTCTGCACTATGATCTCTGGTGTCTCCCAAGGATCTATCCTCAGCCTCTTCCTATTTTTCATCTACATGCTGCCCCTCGGTGACATCATCCAGCGACACAACATCAGCTTCCACATGTACACTGACGACACCCAGCTCTGCCTCACCACAACTCTCGACCCCTCCACGGCCTCTGAGTTGTCATGTCCGACATCCAGTGTTGGATGAGCAGTAATTTCATTCAATGAAGTATTGAGAAGACAGAAGCCATTGTCTTTGGTCCCCGACACAAACTCTGTTTCCTAGCCACCGACTCCATCTCTCTCCCTGGCCACTACGTGGCTGAACCAGACTGTTCGCAACCTTGGCGTCCTATTTGACCCTGAGCTGAGCTTCCGACCCCATATCTACTCCAGCTCCGCCACCTTCCACCTTCCACTACTAGGGGGATCAAGGGGTATGGCGAGAAAGCAGGAATGGGGTACTGAAGTTGCATGTTCAGCCATGAACTCATTGAATGGTGGTGCAGACTCAAAGGGCCGAATGGCCTACTCCTGTACCTATTTTCTATGATTCTATAACATCTACATCGCCAAGCATCAGCTCATTTGCTGCTGAAACCCTCATTCATGCCTTTGTTAACTCGAGACAACTGTTCGAATGGTATCCTGGCCAGATTTCAATCTTGCACACTCTGTAAAGTTGAACTCATCCACAAGTCAGTTGCCTGTATCGTAACTCGCACCAAGTCCTATTCACCGATCACCAATATGCTTACTGACCTACACTGGCTCCCAATCCGGCAACGTCTCGATTTTAAATTCCCGTACTTCTTAAATTTCTCAATGGTCTTGCTCCTCATCATCTCTGTAACCTCCTCCAACCCGCTGAGAACACTGCACTCCACCATCAGCAGCGGTGTCTTCAGCTGCCTCGGCCTTAAGATCTGGAATTGTCTTCCTAAACCTCCCCACCTCTCGACCTCCTTTTGAGATGCTCCTTAAAACCTACCTCTTACCCATCCTAATATCGTCTTATGTGGCTCGGTGTCAAATTTTGTTTGATAATTGCTCCTGTGAAGCACTTTGGAACTTTTTACTATGTTAAAGGTGCTCTTTCAGGGCACAACTTTCCCCGCTCTTTTTGGCCTAAGTTGAAAAACCACAGTTTCCCCGATCAATTTGCAGCAGTGTAACTCAGTTAGTTACAATTTTTTTAGGTCAGTTTTTTTTTCAGCCAATTACCCGCGCCAACTATGGCCATTTCGGGAAGTTTGGCCAGCTGAGAGTTACTGCAGTTCTGCTTAGGCCAGTGTATGTGGCCTCTCCAGAAAAACCATGCGGAGAGTTAAGGAAATCGGCGCAGCAGATGCCCGGACACACTGAAAGAATTGAAAAATACATGACAGCAACTTAGCTCCAACCCTGCCCGAAGGCTGTGCAGAGAGAGAGAGAGAGAGAGAGAGAGAGAGAGAGAGAGAGAGACGGAGAGACGGGCGGGGTTGGAGGTAAGTTGCTGCTCTGTGTTTTTCAATTCTTTTAATGTGTTGGGAACTGGCTGTATGCTTCACTTTGCAGCCTCAGCTCGCATTGTGTCCCTGGTTACCATGGCAGCCCAATCTTTTTGGCGCAGATCAAGGCCCCACCCCCAAAACTAAAGATGTACTTGGGCCCCAAAAAATTAACTCTTCCAAGTACGCCAAAAAAAGCTTTGGGGAAAATTGAGCCCTTAAATGCATGTTGTTCTTGTCATTGAAAGGGCACCTTATTAATACATGGGTAATATATTGGGAACCCGCCAGCCGACACAGACTGAAGCTGCAATGCTTGCTGTTGTACCTGGGAAGGTGGGGGGAATGATAATGTTAAAAAAGTGGAACTTCCCGGGTCGAGACCCCTTGGTGGGACCCACTTGCATCCTTCAGGTGGTTTCAATGCTTCACCTCACTGAGCATTTCCGGCAACATACTTACAGTTCAATTTCTCAAGCTTTTGAAACTTCCAGTGCACTGATTATCATCAGATCATTATAACCAATACAGATGTGGAACGCCATACATCCCATTATAGCCCATCCTTCCAGAACAACCCTAGTCTCCACATCACAGTGTCCATACTTTTCAACAGCAATTCCTGGGACTTTACCTCCACTACTAACTCAGAATTCTATTCCATGTGCTGAACAGTTTTTGTCTAAAGAACTTCTTGATTCCAATACTAAATTGTTAATTTAAAGCTGCTTTCAAGGTTTAATTTGAAGCAATGTTCTGAATGTATCCTTTTTCATACAGTTTACTACCTTGAGTAAGTCTATTAGGTCAGCTCTCAGATGCCTCGTTTCAAGTCTGAAGCGCTCAATTTCTTCTGTCTGTGTTCATAACTCAGTCCTCGGACACAAGAGACCAGACATGGCTCTTTCCTGAACATAATAAGAACATAAGAAACAGGAGCAGGAGTAGGCCATACTGCCCCTCGAGCCTGCTCCGTCATTTAATAAGATCATGGCTGAGCTGATCATGGACTCAGCTCCACTTCCCCGCCCGTAAGGGACCAACATTTATTTTAGCCACTCTTTTCCTTTTTATATACCTGTAGAAACTCTTGCTATCTGTTTTTATATTTTGTGCAAGTTTACTTTCATAGTCTACCTTCCCCTTTCTTAATCACTTTTTTAGTCGTTCTTTGCTGGCTTTTAAAAGTTTCCCAATCTTCTGTCCTCCCACTAGTTTTGGCCACTTTGTGTGCCCTTGTTTTTAATTGGATACCGTCCTTTATTTCTTTAGTTAGCTACGGATGGCTATCCTTTCTCTTACACCCTTTCCTCCTTACTGGAATATATTTTTCTTGAGAGTTGTGAAATATCTCCTTAAATGTACACCGCTGTTCATCAACCGTCCCACACTTTAATCTATTTTCCCAGTCCACTTTACCCAACTCTGCCCTCATACCTTCATAGTCTCCTTTATTTAAGCTTAGCACGCTGGTTAGAGATCCAACTTTCTCACCCTCCATCTGAATTTGAAATTCAAATCATGCCATGATCACTTATTCCAAGGGGATCCTTTACTAGGAGATCGTTTATTAATCCTGTCTCATTACACAGGACGAGATCTAAGATAGCCTGCCCCCTGGTTGGTTCCGTTACATACTGCTCAAGTCCCTTATGCACTCTGTGAACTCCTCCTCAAGGCTACCCTGACCAATTTGATTTGTTCAATCAATATGTCCAACTGCCTCCAAGACCTGAGATCTATATTGTGTCTTGGTGACCAGAACTGGACACAGTTTTCAAAGTGTAGCTTAACATAGTACTGTATGGTTTGTGCTCTATTATTTTGCTTTATAGTTCAATATTTTACTTGCTTTGTCGATTGATGCTACATAGTAGGATGGACATTTGACCATTCAATCTAATAAAACCCTTAAATTCCTTTCAACTTTATCCTTAGCATATTCTGACACCATTCATGGAGCATTTACAACACCCGTTTTCCTCCAATATACATTGCCCATATCAAATTTCATCTGCCAGTGTTCTACCCACAAACGTACTTTCTCCAACTGACAGTCTGTAGCACACCCCGAGGCCTGAATCTTGCCGGCGCTCAGAGGGCAGATTTGGAGCCGGGTCCACTGTCAAAATATAAAAGATTGGCAGCGGATCGCCAGCTGAGTTTCCCAAGTGCTGTGACTCTCTGCGCTTCACAGAGCAGACACCAAGTGGCGGGGGAGCCAACTGACATCATGAAGAGATTGTTAAAAAGGTAATTAAACAGCATTTTACGATGTATTTTTCATTTTTCCAGCTTTTTCCACCAGGTTTACGACACTAGGGGATCACGTCAGGTAAGTAGGTCGCGTTTTTAATGACTCTCTATTCTTCTGAATAGATGACAGCTGCAAATGTGGTATAAAAGCTCCCATTTCACAGCTGCTCACTTTCCAATCTTAGGAGCTGGAGCCGGCAGGATTTGGAATACACTTTTGAGCTTTCTGTAGGTTGGAAGTGTTTGGAGTAAACTCTATATCCACCGTCACCTCCTTGGAGCAAGCTCTCTCACCATTGGCAGATTGCTTCTGTCATCTCAACTTCAGCTGCCATCTATTCTTGAAAAATCTCACCTTCATCCTCAGAATCCCACCACGATCAGCCCCAACACCAGCATCACCACCAACCTTCTCTGCAATCACCTGATGCTGCACAGGACACGGGGCATCAGTATCTGACCACATTGCTGTCCGGGAGGCCAGGGATGGCCTCACCATGGGCACATTTACTTCACTTGATGCTGTACACCCCGGCTGCCACATAATGCACCAGATTGGCACCACCCCACACCAGTTCCATAAAGCATCCCTGCAATGTCCGACCCTTTCCTTTCACACTCATCACCTTTATGGGGGGTACCATTATGTCTCACCATTCACTGCAACTCACTGAGCCACTTCTAAAGGAGCAAACAAATTTGTCCAAGAATGCAAAGTGTTCAAAATAAAGATTTCAATGTTTGACAGCACATTAACAGTAACTTTACATGAACATTGGCTAAAAGACCCCAAGTGCCTACCTTTGTGTGTTGTTAGTTGGTATAATTGGACAAGAATGAGGGTAAGTGCAAGGGGTGTCTAGTGAGATGGGGATGTGATAATGTAGATAGAGAGAGAAGTATGGGGGAGGTGAAAGGTAAGTTGGTTTGAATAAGGATGTGCAGGAGTAGGGTAGGGAAGGCAGAGTGATGGGAATGTGATGAGTGGCACAGCAGGATGAGGTTGAGTGTGGCTTTGCAGTAACGTTTCATGAACTACCGAGATCATTGAAAGGTTTGTGCCACTGCAGCCTGGTCCTCCTGACCACATCCCTGCTTGTGACCTCCTGCGCAACGTGCGACCAGGCTGCGTTGGTGTCCTGGGAGGTCTCTTCCACCCATTGGAAGGGATGAGAACCTCCCTATGTGCTGTGACTCCCTCCATAAGCATATGGAGAGTTATGGGAGAGAGCCTGGGTGCAGCTGTGCCCCTCTGTGCCGTGGCTGCAGCACCTCAATGCTGCAGAACACTGATAGCACAACTGTCAAAATGATCATCATCCTCATAGGCAGTCCCTCAGAATCGAGGAAGACTTGCTTCCACTCTTAACATGTTCTTAGGTGGCTGTACAGTCCAATACGAGAACCACAGTCTCTGTCACAGGTGGGGCAGATAGTCGTTGAGGGAAGGGGTGGGTGGGACAGGTTTGCCGCACGCTCCTTCTGCTGCCTGCGCTTGATTTCTGCATGCACTCAACGACGATACTCGAGATGCTCAGCGCCCTCCTGGATGAACTTCTTCCACTTAGGGCGGTCTTTGGCCAGGGTCAGTTGCACTTTATCAGGGAGACTTTGAGGGTGTCCTTGTAACATTTCCGCTGCCCACCTTTGGCTCGTTTGCCGTGAAGGAGTTCCGAGTAGAGCGCTTGCTTTGGGAATCTTGTGTCTGGCATGCGAACAATGTGGCCCGCCCAGCGGAGCTGATCAAGTGTGGTCAGTGCTTCAATGCAGGGGATGTTGGCCTGGTCGAGGACGCTAATGTTGTTGCGTCTGTCCTCCCAGGGGATTTGTAGGATCTTGCGGAGACATCGTTGGTGGTATTTCTCCAGCGACTTGAGGTGTCTACTGTACATGGTCCATGTTTCTGAGCCATACAGGAGGGCAGGTATTACTACAGCCCTGTAGACCATGAGCTTGGTGGCAATTTTGAGGGCCTGGTCTTCGAACAGTCAAACGGGCATTGACGATGAGATGTGGACAAGGAAACCGGCTGATGACATGTCGTCAAGTGGCATCATCAGACCCGCTTGCTTTTAATTGACCGGGAACCTCGCAGGGCAGGCTTAAGGAGCCCCACCAACATAAAATTATTTTCACAGAGTGGGATGGAGCCGGGAGTGGTGTTGCAATACACCACATACCTCAGATCGCACTGGGGCTGCCTTGGTAGGTGAAATCGTGGACCTAGTGTTAGACATTTTAATGCTTGAAACATGAAGCTAACTGGAGCACTTCATTGTATAACTTTTCACCTCCCACAGGCTCAATTTATTTAACCTCCCTGGTGTTCCTGCTGTGCAGGACTGCACTGTCCCTTTCCGGAACATTCCATACACCTTAATTGTATTTATTACCATGCAGCAATGTGTCACATACTCTTACTGCCCCAATGTCCTCTGGTTCAGGCATTTTACTCCGAACGTTTCTGCCATTCATCTTATTGCAGAGTTGGCTCCTCTCGTGGTCCCCCAGTGTCTGTCTGTTACAAATGTCTGATTCATATCTCTGAGTTACTGTGTTAATGCTTGTAAAGTAAGTCGAGGAACCAGAATTTGGGGATTGGGGTCACAGTACATATGTTAAGTAACCTTGTTTTAGACCTTCAGCAAACAATCTGTTTTCAGAATGTGTCATTAGACATTCGATGCAGCCATCCAAACCTGAGGGAGCTGCCCAAGTAGATGCTAAAACCAAATGGCAAACAATCATACCCCCCTCTCCCCACCCCCAAGATACACATCCAAACAGAACACTTTTGAGAAAATTACAGCTTTATGGCTCCCTCGTCCACGGATTGGTAAAATATTAGCCCCATGTTGTGAGCTTCAATCTGACTGAGTAAGCATGAATTTCCCTTGATAGGACTACCCTGCTACTTCGTAATAATGATTTCCATACTCTATTACCCACTCTAATAGTTTCTGACTTAAGGTGGTTTGTCCAAGAATTGTTCCACATAATACTTGATCACTCGCTTCTAATGGCTCGAGATTGTTTTTCATTTACGTCCACTTTATGACATTCCACCTTCGATACCTGAATAGCAGGGCAGAATTATAAGACAAACACTTCCCCAGTCAAATACTTTGAAAGAAACTGAAGGTCAAGTGGAAGTATTTAATCTATTTGAAATTCTGTATGAATTATCAGCAAAATCTGCAGTGCTCTAAATTGCTTCTTTTAAAATAGAACTTCAGTATTTTTACTGTTAAAGATGTGAAACTAATAGCTCAATGATTTCCAAGATCATGTTTCTGGCCACCTTTAATAAAAAGCGAATCCCTCTAATTGATGCTTTCGCTCTATTTAATAACATGCAAAATATTACCCACAGCTTCCTCCAGATGCTCTCCTATTTCTCTCAAACATTATTAGATTGCATTTACGCTACATACATTGAGGAGGCAATCTTAGTCCACGTCAGACCCTGACTCCAGGTAAATGTTACCAGGTCGTGATCATTGCCGTAGCCTAACATAGAAACATAGAAAATAGGTGCAGGAGTAGGCCATTCGGCCCTTCGAGCCTGCACCACCATTCAATAAGATCATGGCTGATCATTCCCTCAGTACCCCTTTCCTGCTTTCTCTCCATACCCCTTGATCCCTTTATCCGTAAGGGCCATATCTAACTCCCTCTTGAATATATCCAATGAACTGGCATCAACAACTCTCTGTGGTAGGGAATTCCACAGATTAACAATTCTCTGAGTGAAGAAGTTTCTCCTCATCTCAGTCCTAAATGGCTTAGACAGTGTCCCCTGGTTCTGCACTTCCCCAACATTGGGGTGAATGAGTGGGAGTGAGTGAGTGGGAGTGAGTGTTACAACACACAGCTGGCACACGAGACAATAACGGGCACACTCCTGGACAGAACACGTCCGCCAGTGTGCCTGTACGTTCCTACTATTTCAATGGATGGGATTTTCTGATGAGGGCCTTTGTGTGGCTTCCCCCACCAGTAGCACAGGGCCTCAGAACCTCGACTCTTGCAACTTCTGAGCAAAGCCATTTCAGAAAGACACTGCATTAGGTGTGTGAATGCAGTCGGAGATATATTGGCTGCGTTCCCATCGGCCCAGAACATTCAAACACTTTTTAAATGATACTTCCTTGCTAATCTCGATTTTATGCATAAGCTTGGATGCATCTCTAATCATGTAGCTAATGGGAAGATCAATTTATTTGATACTGCCAGAAAGCAATGCATCTAAATCAAGCCAGCATGTTCTAAATTACAGTCAAAAGTTGTTTCAAAAAACAGCCGATAGTGTGAAAAGAAAACACTTTAATACACCTTGAAATAGTCCCAGTTGTTGTTCCTCCCCATCAATGTTCTCCCCTCCCTTGCTTTCCTCTGGTGCAGGTGTTAACAGCTCTGTGCACCACCTCTGGTACCTTGCTGAAGTGGCTATTATTCATGTATGAGCCTTATTATTGAGTGTCAGCAGTCTGCTTGACTGCAGCACAAAGGGGGAAATCAGAGTGAAGCTCGATCCTATCCTCACATTTACCCAGCAGGGGCTCTCCGCATAGTAATCAGAAGCAGGAACACTGGGCAATGGTCCTCTCCCTAACCCAGGGGCACTTCAGGTCGAATATAGAGTATGCAGACTGAAGCTAGGTACATCATTTTCTGGCAGTCTCATGTAAATTATCTCACTTTGCATAATTTATTTTATTTATTCTGATAAATCATATCACCATAGGCAGTCCCTCGAATCAAGGATGACTTGCTTCCACGTCAAAAGGTTCACAGTTGTTTCAATGAAGGACCTGATATTCCACGTCCCGAACTACATCCTGAAGGGTGGAAGATGCCTGTGCGTGGATTTTTTTTTACATGTGGTGACCGTTGCACACCAGCCACCACACGGGCTTGACAGAGCTCGGTCTTGGTCCAGTGACAAGGGTTATCCAAGACGACTGGCGGACCGAGCGCGCACACATATCGCAGTGTGGGCTGGCTCGTGCTGCCCCTGGGCCCTCGCCTCTTCTGGGCCCCGAACTCGCGCCTCTCCTGGGCCCCGATCACATCGCTCCACGATCACTCGCCGCTCCTTCACCCCGAAATGGAGAAAGATTGCAAAGTGCCGCAGTACAGCGGGACCTGGGGGTACTTGTGCATGAAGCACAAAAGGATAGTATGCAGGTACAGCAGGTGATCAGGAAGCCCAATGGTATCTTGGCCTTTATTGCAAAGGGGATGGAGTATAAAAGCAGGGAAGTCTTGCTGCAGCCAAATAAGGTATTGGTGAGGCCACACCTGGAATACTGCGTGCAGTTTTGATCTCCATATTTATGAAAGGATATACTTGCTTTGGAGGCAGTTCAGAGAAGGTTCACTAAGTTGATTTTGGGGATGAGGGGGATGACTTATGAGGAAAGGTTGAGTAGGTTGGGCCTCTACTCATTGGCATTCAGAAGAATGAGAGGTGATCTTATTGAAACGTAAAATATTATGAGGGGGTTTGACAAGGTGGATGCAGAGAGGATGTTTCCATTGATGGGGGAGACTAGAACTAGAGGGCATGATCTTAGAATAATGAGCCGCCCATTTAAAACAGAGATGAGAAGAAATTTATTTTCTCAGAGGGTTGTAAATCTGTGGAATTCGCAGCCTGAGAGAGCTGTGGAAACTGGGACATTGAATACATTTAAGACAGAAATAGACAGTTTCTTAAATGATAAGAGGATAAAGGGGTTATTGGGAGGGGACGGGGAAGTGGAGCTGAGTCCATGATCAGATCAGCCATGATCTTATTGAATGGCGGGGCAGGCTCGAGGGGCCGTATGGCCTACTCCTGTTCCTATTTCTTATGTTCTTATGACCTCGCCGCTCCTGCTGTACCTGCCCACGCTCCAATCACCGACCTGGATCTTGCTGAAGTCTCTCTTTGCTCCTGCTCCAGCACATGCTGCTCCCTGGAGTGGATAGAAATGCTTTCTATCTCATTCCACAATTATTTTCCTCTTTTGTTTTCTCTATGTAAGCATACTCCTTTTTTTCTGCAAAAGTCAGTCTGGCTGAATACAAGCCAGGAAACTCACCGAGACAAATTATTTGTTGTATGACTCAAGATGCAGGAAGAATGTTCCCGATGTTGGGGAAGTCCAGAACCAGGGGTCATCGCCTAAGGATAAGGGGTAAGCCATTTCGGACCGAGATGAGGAGAAACTTCTTCACCCAGAGAGTGGTGAACCTGTGGAATTCTCTACCACAGAAAGTTGTTCAGGTCAGTTCATTAGATATATTCAAAAGGGAGTTAGATATGGCCCTTACGGCTAAAGGGATCAAGGGGTATGGAGAGAAAGCAGGAAAGGGGTACTGAGGTGAATGATCAGCCATGATCATATTGAATGGTGGTGCAGGCTCGAAGGGCCGAATGGCCTACTCCTGCACCTACTTTTTATGTTTCTATGTTTCAAAGATGTTAAAGTTGGAATTACAACCTTGTTTACGTGCATGCTTTGCTTGGTGAAGATTCTTTGAGTCGAAAGGATTGCAAAACTGGATCATGAATGCATTTGTACGTGACATCTACTAAGTGGCCTAACCATGGTTTTCTAGAAATATTTCTTGTTAGCAGTAATTATTGGTCGATGAAATGTTATCGAATATTAGGTTGTCACCTTGTGATTTTTTTAAACCTTAGCTTTAACTTAGAGGCTATGAGAGTTGTATCCTGGATCCAAGCATCCACTGCATTTTAAATCCTGCACATGTCCAACAGCTGATTTCATTGTAAGATACCGATTTGATTTTCTTTGTTCCGAGTTGAAATTCAAAGGAGACAAAAACATACATCGCAGACATTCTTGCTCCAGTTTAGCTATTATAAGGTAAGGACTGGAAAATGCATGGTCTGAAGAAACCCCATGTACGACTCGTGTTATGGGCACTGATCTAGTTCAACTATTACTGCCCGAAGCAGCAAAGGTCAGATTCTTCGCCAAAGTTCTGTAAATTATTGCATTGTCTACTGGTCCTTCTCAGCAGTTATTTTCGGTACCTTGTTCTGTAGTTTCTAGCCTTAGCCTCACCTTGATGCATAACACTGCTTTCTGACGTCCAGAGGTGAGAGAGTTTGTGACCTACTCAAGTCAGCCAGAAATGGAACCAAGCATTTGTTTGATCGTGGGCTTGCTACTTGCGACAGAGTCACAAGTGGATTGACTGGGAGTGAGGGATTACTGATGGAGCTGAGCACAAGAGAAATGTTGGACTAAAACCTAAAAACATGACAGTTGTTTCTACTTAATATGCTTTTACTACACTAACCAAAATAAAAATGGAATTACTTGACTTTATTCCCTGCTAAATTTGAAGTAAGACATGCCATGTACCTGTTAAGATTAGAAAAATAAAGAAGTCAATTTTCGTAGCATTTACAGCACATAAACAGACCATTCGGCCCAAAAGATCCGTGCCGGAGTTTATGCTCCACACGAGCCTCCTCCCACCATTTCTTCATCAAACCCCATCAACATAATCTTCTATTCCTTTCTCCCTCATGTATTTATCTTGCTTCTTCTTGAATGCATCTATGCTAGTCACCTCAACTACTTCTTTTAGTAACAAGTTCCACATTTAATCGAGGAAGACTTACTTCCACTCTAAAAATGAGTCCTTAGGTGGCTGAACAGTCCAATACAAGAGCCACAGTCCCTGTCACAGGTGGGACAGATAGTCGTTGAGAGAAAGGGTGGGTGGGACAGGTTTGCCGCACGCTCTTTCCGCTGCCTGCGCTTGATTTCTGCATGCTCTCGGTGACGAGACTCGATGTACTCAGTGCCCTCCCGGATGCTCTTCCTCCACTCAGGGAGTCTTTGGCCAGGGACTCCCAGGTGTCGGTGGGGGTGTTGCACTTTATCAGGGAGGCCTTGAGGGTGTCCTTGAAACGTTTCCTCTGCCCACCTTTGGCTCGTTTGCAGTGAAGGAGTTCCGAGTAGAGCGCTTGCTTTGGGAGTCTTGTGTCAGGCATGCGGACAGTGTGGCCTGCCCAGCAGAGCTGATCAAGTGCGGTCAGTGCTTCAAGATCATTAAGATCCACGGCGCAGCCCTGGACAATGTGGACCAGTCCCCATACCTCGGAAGCCTCTCATCAACAAGGGCAGACATTGACAATGAGATTCAACACCGCCTCCAGTGCGCCAGTGCAGCCTTCAGAGGAAAAGGATGTTCTTAGATCAGGCCCTCAAATCTGCCACCAAGCTCATGGTCTACAAGGCTATAGTAATACCTGTATGGCTCAGAGACATGGACCATGTACAGTAGACACCTTAAGTCGCTGGAGAAATATCTTCAACGATGTCTCTGTCATGTATTCAACTATCATTGTAACCCATGTATAAGCTGACTTAAGTTGTGCACCTTGAGAACATTGACCACAAGGGGATGAACTTGTGGGAGACACTACTAACCTGGACTTTCAGGTATAAAAGGGGAAGCTCACCCACCTTCATCACTTGAGGTCTTAGTAATAAAGGCAACAGGTCACAGAGTGACCTTCTCTCAAGTATGGGCCTCGTGTGCATTTATACTATATAATAAGGACATATCATTGGCGACGAGAAACTGGGAGTTAAACCATGTGAGCATGGCCACTAGCAGCACAGACGAGAGGTACTGTGTTGGTGATGATTGGGACGACTTTATTGAGAGACTACAGCAAAGTTTTGTCATGAAGGAATGGTTGGGACAGGATTCACCGACAAACGCAGGGCTCATCTCCTGATGGTTTGTGGATCCAGAACGTACTCCCTGATGAAGGACCTTCTAGCGCCAGAGAAGCCACTGGACAAGACGTTCGAAGAGCTCAGTAAGTTGATCGGGGAACACCTTAAACCGGCGAGCAGCATGCACATGGCAAGACACCAGTTTTACACGCACCGGCGGCGAGAAGGGCAAAGCGTTCCAGACTTCGTGGCGACTGGCGAGCCTATGTAAGTTCCCAGATGCATGCAGAGCGGAGATGCTGCAAGACTTTTTTTATTAAGGACATCGGGCACACTGGGGTTTTCAGGAAACTGATTGAGACCAAAGACTTGTCCTTGGAAGCGGCAGCTCTGATAGCCCAGACATTTATCTCAGGGGAGGAAGAGACCAGAATGATGTATGACAAAATCTTGGCTCAAATGCGGCAAACGACCAGGGAGTCAACATTGTTAATGCGGCACAGTTCTCTCAGCAGACAAGGGCAATCAGACATGCCCGAGTATGTAGTTGAACCCAAAGGGGGAATTCAACAGAGACAATGGCTAGCTGAACGGCGATTCATGCCATCGCAAGGGACAATGCGGCCAGTAATGGGGCCATCAACACCTGTTAATGGTGCGCTTAAGGACAGTTACAGAGACCGTCAGACGATCGGCTGGTAATGGACCTTTTGTTTCCAACAACGGGGCCTCTAGCTCATGCTGGAGGTGTGGTGGCTAACACCCAGCCAGAGCTTGCAGGTATCAGCAATACACCTGCAGCAACTGCAACGTCAGCGGTCACTTGGCGCACATGTGCAGGAAGCCTGCAGCCAGGTTGATGTATGAGGAGGACAGGCCCGATGTAAGCCCTACAAGGCCAAATGAATAATGGGGGAAATCGCTGGAAGCTGAAGTTCAGCGAGTTCATGTGGAGCACATATACAGTTCATATACCAGGACTCCACCGATAATGATGAAAGTGCTCCTCAATGGCATCCCAGTATCAATGGAGCTAGACACGGGGGCCAGCCAGTCCCTGATGAGTATCAAACAGTTCGAAAGGTTGTGGGTGTCCAAGGCCAGGAGGTAAATTTATTGCCGATTGACGCACAGCTACGGACATCTACAAAGCAGATCATTCCGGTGCTAGGCAGCGCCACGGTAGTCGTGACCCACAAAGATTCGGAGAACAGGTTGCCACTCTGGATTGTCCCGGGGGCCAGTCCCACACTGCTGGGGAGGAGTTGGCTTGCTGTCATGAACTGGAAATGGGGTGATGTCAATACAATTTCTTCTGTGGAGCGAGTATCATGCTCACAGGTCCTGGACAAATTTGACTCATTATTTCAACCCGGCATCGGCACTTTCACAGGGGCCAAGGTAGTGATTCACATAAACCCGGACGCCAGACCAGTACACCACAAGGCCAGAGCAGTGCCGTACGTGATGCGGGAAAAGATAGAATGCGAATTGGACCGCCTGCTGAGAGAAGGCATCATCTCGCCAGTCGAATTCAGTAACTGGGCGAGCCTGATTGTGCCGGAGCTCAAGGCGGATGGGTCGGTCAGGATATGTGGCGATTACAAGGCCACCATCAATCGGGTGTCACTCCAAGACCAGTACCCGCTATCGAGAGCAGAGGACCTTTTTGCGACGCTATCCGGTGGCAAACTTTTTTCAAAATTGGCACTGACCTCAGCTTACATGACCCAGGAGCTGGCGAGTGAGTCGAAGAAGCTGACCAGCATCATGACACACAAGGGGTTGTTTGAGCATAACAGATGTCCATTCGGGATTCGTTCAGCTGCCGCGATCTTTCTGCGAAATAGGAAAGCCTCCTCAAGTCGATTCCAAGGACGATGGTTTTTCAAGACGACATCCTCATCACGGGTCATGATACTGAAGAACACCTCCACAACCTGGAGGAGGTGCTACGCAGACTGGACCGGGTAGGGCTGCGACTGAAAAAGGCGAAGTGCGTCTTCCTAGCTCCAGAGGTAGAATTCCTGGGGAGGAGGGTAGCAGCAGATGGGATCAGACCTACTGCGTTCAAAACGGAAGTGATCCAGCGAGCACCCAGACCCCGTAACACAACGGAGCTGTGTTTGTTCCTGGGGCTCCTGAACTATTTTGGTAACTTTCTTCCCAAATTGAGCACGTTGTTAGAGCTGCTACACGTGCTCCTACGCAAAGCCTGCGATTGGGTCTGGGGGGACAGCTAGGAAAGGGCTTTTGATAGAGCATGCAATTTGTTATGCTCCAACAAACTGTTAACGTTATATGGCCCGTGTAAGAAATTTGTTTTAACGTGCGATGCGTCGTCCTATGGTGTCGGGTGTGTGTTGCAGCATGTTAATGCCAAGGGTCAGTTACAGCCGATAGCTTATGCCTCCAGAAGTGTGTCCCAGACAGAAAGGGGCTACAGGATGGTAGAAAAGGAAGCGCTAGCATGTGTATATACAGTAAAAAAAATGCACAAGTACCTGTTTGGCAGGAAATTTGAGCTGGAGACAGATCACAAACCCCTAACGTCCCTTTTGGCCGACAACAAGGCCATAAATGCAAATGCATCGGCCCGCATACAGAGGTGGGCACTCATGTTAGACGCCTATGACTATACAATTCGGCACAGACCGGGCACTGAAAACTGCGCCGATGCACTTAGCAGGCTCCCACTAGCCACCACTGAGGGGGCAACTGAGCATGATGCTGAGATGGTCATGGCTGTTGAAGCTTTCGAAAGCGAAGGCTCACCTGTGACAGCTCGTCAGATTAAAGTCTGGACAAATAAAGAGCCACTAGTGTCTTTAGTTAAGAAATGTGTCCTGAATGGGGACTGGGCAGCCATATACGGGGCATGCCCTGAGGAGTTCAAACCGTTTCATAGGCGCAAGGATGAACTCTCGATTCAGGCTGATTGCCTACTGTGGGGAAACCGAGTAGTCATGCCCCAGAAGGGCAGAGAGGTGTTTATCAGAGAACTTCACAATGAGCACCCGGGCATTGTCATGATGAAATTAATTGCCAGGTCACACGTTTGGTGACCAGGGATAGATGCAGACCTGGAACTTTGTGTTCGCAGGTGCAACACGTGTGCCCAGCTGGGCAATGTGCCCAGGGAAGCTCCCCTTAGCCCCTGGCCCGCCAAGCCATGGTCACGCATCCATGTGGACTACGCAGGTCCTTTCATGGGAAAAATGTTTTTGGTTGTAGTAGACGCCTATTCCAAATGGATCGAGTGTGACATTTTAAATTCAAGCACATCCTCTGCCACGGTAGAAAGTCTACGGGCAATGTTCGCCGCCCATGGTCTACCGGATGTCTTGGTCAGCGACAATGGCCCGTGCTTCACAAGCATTGAGTTCCAGGACTTCATGGCAGGCAATGGAATTAACCATGTCAGAACGGCACCGTTCAAGCCGGCCTCAAATGGCCAGGCGGAATGAGCAGTGCAGATAATCAAACAGGGGATGCTCAGAATCCAAGGGAGTTCCCTACAAAGCCGCTTATCACGCCTCCTGTTGGCCAATAGATCCCGACCACACTCACTCACTGGGGTTCCACCCGCAGAGCTGCTAATGAAAAAGACGCTCAAAACCAGGTTATCCCTTATACACCCTACTATGAAAGAAATTATTGAGAGCAGGCGTCAGTCACTTTGGGCCCAAGTTTCGAGCCGCGCCTAGAACGGCACAGTCCCGACCTGGACACCCATTTTTCGCACCACAAAGTGCGCCTAAAAAAAACTTCCAGATTCTCCAGCTCCCTGCAGGTCGTTTGCAGCTCGGCGCAGCGCAGCACGAGCTGTTGGGGGCGGAGCCAGGTCCCTGCACTGAAAACAGTGCCGGGACCTCTGCACATGCACGCTACAGTGGGCACGCATGTGCAGTAGCTCCAGGCGCCGAACTGTGTGGGAGGGGCCAAAGCACGCAGCCCCTAGCCCTGGCCGAATGGCCTCACTGGGGCTGCGTGAATAAGGCTCCTCCCACGGCCAGCTCCTGCTTCCTCCCGACCCGACTCGACTCCCGCTTCCTGCCTCCGGACCGGACCAGACACCGACCCGACCCCTGCTCCGGCGCCCCCTGCCCCCCGCCTCCGGACCGACTCCCGCTCCCCCCCCCCCGCCCCCGGACTGGACCCGACCCCCCGGACTGGACCCGACCCGACTCCCGCTTCCCCCGCCTCCCTGCCTCCGGACCAGACACCGACACCGACCCTACTCCCGCTTCCCCGCCCCCGGACTGGACCCAACCTGACCTCCCTCCCCCCGACCTGACCTCCCTCCCCCCGACCCGAACCGAACCGACCTCCCTACCACCACCCCCCCGACCCGACCCAACGCCACCTACCTGTAAATCTGGTGCTGGGGATGGGCCCTGCCCGAAGTCTTGGGCCCAACCCGTTCAGCCTCCCTCCCCCTTCTCCTTCCCCACCCTCTTCTCCTTCCCCCCCCGCCTTCTCCTCCCCCCCTTCTCCTTTCCCTCCTTCTCCTTTCCCCCCTCCCCACCTTTCCCCCTCTTTCCCTTCTCCTTTCCCCCCCTGCCCGAAGTCTCAGGCCCAGCCAGGCCCAGCCCATTCAGCCTCCCTCCCCCTTCTCCCCCCCCTCTCCCCCTTCCCTCCCACTGCTCCCCGCCCTTCCCTCCCTCTGCTCCCCTCCCCTCGCTGTCAGAAACACAGACACTGAGAGAGAGTGAGAGACACACACAGACAGACAGACAGATAGAGACACTGACAGAGACACACTGGGGACGGGGGGGGGGGGGGCATCCCAGCATGCTGTTGGAGGGCTCCCGGTGCTGCAGTCAGTAAGTAGAAAATGTTTTATTTATTGATTTAAAAAAAACATTATTTCTTATTAATTTTTTTTGATTGATTTATTGGTTGATTTATTGATGTTTTTATCATTTATTATTGATGATGGCTCTTTATTTGTAAAACTGAAGTGTTTAATGTTTGTAAACTTCCCTTTAAACCGCCCCACCATTCCCTACGCCTGATTTTCTAAATTGTAGACAAGGTTTTTTCAAGCGTACAAAAATCTTCACTTACTCCATTCTAAGTTAGTTTGGAGTAAGTTTTCACTGACGAAACTTTGAAAACCGGTGTAAGTGGCCGGACACGCCCCCTTTTGAAAAAAAAATTCTGTTCCAAAGTGAAACTGTTCTAACTGACTAGAACTGGAGCAAACTAAATGGCGAGAATTCCGATTTCTAAGATACTCCGTTCTACACCAGTTGCTCCTAAAAGTCAGGAGCAAATCATGTCGATACTTGGGGCCAATGTGACTACCATGACAGGAATGCGAGGGCGCGACGTATTGATGTCAATGACTCTGTTTTTGTCCTTAATTACGCTTCAGAGCCCAAATGGCTTGCAGGCACTGTGATTGCCAAAGAGGTTTTGGTAGTTAAACTTACCAATGGACAAATCTGCCACAAACATGTGGATCAAACTAAAAGGAGGTTCAGCAACCCCATCGAAGAAGCAGAGGAAGGACACGACATAGAGTTTACTCCACCACAGGTGACCGAACACCGGAACCAAGTGGAGGAGAGCCCAGTCACTTTGGGAAGTCCGGACAGGCCTGAGGCACCGCAAACAGCAGACACTCAGGCCAGCGCCCAACAACCGGAACCCCAACTCAGGCGCTCTACAAGGGAGCGTAAACCACCAGAGAGACTTAACCTGTGACCCCAATAAGACTTTGGGGGGGAGGTGATGTCATGTATTCAACTATCATTGTAACCCATGTATAAACTGACCTAAGTTGTACACCTTGAGAACATTGACCACAAGAGGGTGAACTTGTGGGAGACACTCCTAACCTGGACTTTCAGGTATAAAAGGGGAAGCTCCACCCACCTTCATCACTTGAGGTCTTGGTAATAAAGGTAACAGGTCACAGAGTGACCTTCTCTTAAGTATGGGCCTCGTGTGCATTTATACTATATAGTAAGAACATATCAGTCTCCACAAGGTCCTGCAAATCCCCTGGGAGGACAGACGCACCAACATTAGCATCCTCGACCAGGCCAACATCCCCAGCATTGAAGCACTGACCACACATTCTAACCACTCTCTGGGTAAAGAGGTTTTACCTGAATTCCATATTGGATTTATTAGTGACTATCTTATATTTATGGCCCCGAGTTCTGGTCTCCCTCCGCAAATAAAAACATCTCCTCCTCATTTGCACTATTAAATGCTTTCATAATCTTAAAGACCTCTATTAGGTGACCCCTCAGTCTTCTCTTTTCTAAAGAGCCCCAGCCAGTTCGCCTTTCCTGCTACGTTTCACCTCTCACTTCTGCTATCATCCTCGTAAATCTTTTTTTACACCATCTCCAATGCCTCTGTATTCTTTTTATAATATGGAGATCAGAACTGTTCACAATGCTCCAAGTGTGGTCTAACGAAGGTACTGTACAAATTTAACACCAGGGATTTATTTGCTTTTTATGGCCTGATTCACTTCCATTGCTATTTTTAGTGATTTGTGCACCTGAACCCCCAGATCCCTCTGTTAATCCATTTCAACACTATTTTTCCATCGAGTATGTGGCCTTCTTATTCTTCATATCAAAACGTTACACTTCACAGTTACCTACACTGAAGTTCATTTGTCAATTACTCGCCCATTCTGCAAACTTATTAATGTCTTCCTGTATTTTATTGCAGTCCTTCTCTGTATTAACTACAATCTCCAATTTGCTGTCGTCCGCAAATTTTGAAATGGTACTTCCGATTTCCAAGTCCAAATCATTTATGTAAATGACGAACAGTGGTGCCAGTACCAATCCTCGTGGAACACCACTTCTCACCATTTGCCAGTCTGAGTAACCCCTACACTTTGTTTTCTGTTTTCTAGCCCTCTTACTGTCCATTCTGCTACTTGTCCCCTGACTCCACATGTTCTGACCTTAGTCATGCATCTACTATGTGGTACCTTATCAAAGGCCTTTGGAAAATCCAAATATATTTGCCGAAATCTTCCCCGCCCTGTGAGTGTGGGTCTGGAGGCGTGTCAAAATGTCCGTGATTGACAGCGGGTCAGGATCCCGCTCTGAATCTGCCTCCTTGTAAGTTTCCAAAGTGCCGGGTTTGGCTGTGGTTCACAGACCCAACACCAAGCGGCGGGCCAGCCAATTAACATAGTTGAGAGGTGCTTTAAAGGTATTTAAAAATAATTTCACCAGGTACTTACCATTTTTCTTTACGAGGTTCATGTCTCTCAGCTAAGTGTGTCGGGTTCTCAATATGACTCTCCATTGCTTTGACTACTTGACAGCTGCAGAAATGGTATAAAAGCTCCCATTTCACAGCTGTTAACTTTACAATCTCAGAAGCTGAAACCTTCAGGATTTGGAAAACACTTTTGAGTTGCATGCAGTTTGGCAGTGTTTGCAGTGGACTCTCTATCCACTGTCACCTCTGTGGAGCAAGCTCTCTCACCATTGACAGCTTGCTTCTGTCATCTCAACTTCAGCTGGCATCTATTACATCAGCGCCCTTGAAAAAATCTCATCTTGATCCTCAGAATCCCATCACAATCAGCCCCAACACCAGGATCACCAACAACACCAACCTTCTCCACAATCACCTGATGCTGCACAGGACACAGAGCATCAGCACCCGACCACATTGCTGCCCGGGAGGCCAGGGATGGCCTAACCATGGCCAGATTTACTTCACTTGACGTTGTACACCCCGGCTGCCACATGATGCACCAGGTTAGCATCACCCCACACCAGCACCATAAAGCATCCCTACAATCCAAGTCATTCCTTTCGCACTCATCACATTTGTGGGGAAATACCGTTATGTCTCACCATTCACTACAACTCACTGAGCCACTTCCAAATCAGTCAAAGAACTCAAAGTATTAAAAGTAAAGATTTCAATGTTTGACAACATATTAGCAGAAACACTACATGAACATTGGCTAAAAGAACCAAGTGCCTACCCTTGTGTATTGTTAGTTGGTATGATTAGACAAGGATGAGGGTGAGTGTGAGGGGTGGGTAAAGAAATGGGGAGGTGATAATGTAAATAGAGAGAGAGGGATGGGTGGAGGTGCAAGATCAGTTGATGTGAGTAAGGATGTGCAGGAGTAGGGTAGGGAAGGCAGAGTGATGGGGATGTGATGAGTGGGACAGCAGGATGAGGTTGAGTGTGGCTTTGTGTGGGGCTAGACAAAGTGGATGCAGAGAAGATATTTCCACTCATCGGTGAAACTCAAATTAGGGGACATAGTCTCAGAATAAGGGACCGCCCATTTAAAACTGAGATGAGGAGGAATTTCTTTTCTCAGAGGGTTGTAAATCTGTGGCATTCTCTTCCCCAGAGAACTGTGGAGGCTGGGTCATTGAATATATTTCAGGCGGAGATAGACAGATTTTTGAGCAATAAGGGAATAAAGGGTTATGGGGAGCAGGCTGGGAAGTCGAGCTGAGTCCATGATCAGATCAGCCATGATCGTATTAAATGGCGGAGCAGGCTCGAGGGGCCAGGTGGCCTCCTTCTGCTCCTATTTCTTATGGTTCTTAGGTTTGCAGTAATGTTTTGTGATCTGCTGAGATCATTAAAATCACCACTGCAGTCAGGTCCTCCTGACCACATCCCTGCTTGTGTCCTCCTGTGCAATGTGCAACCGGGCTGCGTTGGTCGCCTGGAGAGGTCTCTTCCGCCCATTGGAAGGGAAGAGAACCTCCCTGTGAGCTGTGATTCCCTCCAGAAGCATCTTGATGGAGTCCTGGGAGAGCTTGGGTGCAGCCATGCACCTATGTGCAGTGTGTGTGTCAGTGTTTGCAGCACCTCAATGCTGCAGAACACTGACACAACAACTGTCAAAATAAATGTGGCCATGGTCCCTTAAGGAAACCGGGTGATGATGCATCAAATGACATCATCAGACTTGCTTCCTTTTAATTGGCTGGGAACCTCGCAGGGCGGGCTTAACAAGCCCAATCTAGGGAAGATTCTTTTCATGAGCGGGGTCGCAACTGGCCACTGAACCCGGCCAAACAGGATCCGCCACAGTTGACGAAATCGCAGCCATTATGTCTGCGACATTACCCTTTCTGTTACTTCTTAAAATAATTCAATAAATTTGGTCAAGCATGACATACCCTTTTGAAATCCGTGCTGATTATTCTTTAATCTATTTTCAGTTTCCAGATTTTTATTTATTCCAACTTTTGAGTAAGGATTCTATTCGTTTTCCTGCCACTGGCACGAAGCCAATAGGTCAAGAGTTCCCTGTACTTGTTCTCGCTCCCTTTTTAAATATAAAAATCACATTAGCTGACTTCTGGCACTATTCCCTTTTCTAATGATTTTTAAAAATGTATATAAAAAAGTGCCTCCACTATTTCTTCCCTAACTTCTTTTAATATACAATCCTTCTGGACCAGGGGTTTAATCCTCTCCAAGTTTAATTAGTTTATCAATGATCTCCCCTTTCTAACTTAAATGTCTTAATACCATTTTTAATTTCTTCTTCGAATATCATGCCCACCATGTTAATCTCCTTAGCAAAGTAATTATTTAATATTTCTGCTGTATCACTGTCATTACTTATGCATCATCATCATCATAGGCAGTCTCTTGGAATCGAGGAAGACTTGCTTCCACTTCTAAAGTGAATCTTTTGGTGGCTGAACAGTCCAACATGAGAGCCACAGACCCTGTCACAGGTGGGACAGACATTCGGCGGGAGAAGTGGGGTGTGGCACTGATTTGCCGCACGCTCCTTCCGCTGCCTGCACCTGACCTGTTCTCTTCACGCTCGCAGCGATGAGATTCGAAGAGCTCAACGTCCTCCCGGATGCACTTTCTCCATCTCGGGCGGTCTTCGGCCAGGGATTCCCAGGTGTCAGTGGTGATGTTGCACTTCACCAGGGAGGCTTTGAGTGTGTCCTTGTAACGTTTCCGCTGCCCATCTTTGGCTCGCTTGCCATGAAGGAGCTCTGCGTAGAGCACTTGCTTTGGGAGTCTCGTGTCTGGCCATGCGGACTAAGTGGTCTGCCCAGGGAAGCTGATCGAGTGTTTCAATGCTGGGGATGTTGGCCTGGGTGAGGACACTGATGTTGGTGCGTCTGTCCTCCCAGGGGATTTGCAGGATCTTGCGGAGGCATCATTGGTGGTATTTCTCCAGCGACTTGATGTGTCTTCTGTACATCGTCCATGCCTCTGATCCATACAGGAAGGTGGGTATTACTATAGTCCTGTAGACCATGAGCTTGGTGGTAGGTTTGAGGGCCTGGTCCTCGAACACTCTTTTTATCAGGTGGCCGAAGGCTGCACTGGAGGCGATGTTGAATCTCCACATCGATGTCTGCCTTTGTTGACAAGAGGCTCCCGAGATATGGGAAGTGGTCCACGTTGTCCAGGGCCACACCATGGATCTTGATGACTGGGGGGCAGTGCTGTGTGGCGAGGACAGGCTGGTGGAGGACCTTTGTCTTACGGATGTGAAGCATAAGGCCCATGCTTTCATATGCCTCAGTGAATACATTGACTATATCCTGGAGTTCAGCCTCTGAATGTGCGCAGACGCAGGCGTCGTCCGCGTACTGTAGCTCAACGACAGAGGTTGGGGTGATCTTGGACCTGGCCTGGAGGCGGCGAAGGTTAAACAGCTTCCCACTGGTTCTGTAGTTTAGTTCCACTCCAGCGGGGAGCTTGTTGACAGTGAGGTGGAGCATGGCAGCGAGGAAGATTGAGAAGAGGGTTGGAGCGATGATGCAGCCCTGTTTGACCCCGGGTTCGGACGTGGAATGGGTCTGTAATGGATCCGTTGGTCAGGATCACGGCCTGCATGTCGTTATGGAGCAGGCGAAGGATGTTGACAAACTTTTGGGGGCATCGAAATGGAGGAGGACTCTCCATAAGCTCTCACGGTCGACAGTGTCAAAGGCCTTTGGAAGATCGAAAAAGGCCATGTATAAAGGCTGGCGCTGCTCCCTGCATTTTTCCTGCAGCTGTCGCGCTGCAAATATCATGTCTGTTGTGCCCCATGCGGGACGAAATCCGCACTGTTCCTCGGCCACAGGGAGAAGACGATTGAGGAGAACTCCAGCAACAAGCTTCCCAGTGGCTGATAGCCGGGAGATTCCTCGGTAGTTGCCGCAGTCGGATTTGTTCCCCTTTTTAAAAATGGACACAATCATTGCATCTCTGAGATCTCCCGGAATGCTCTCCTCCCTCCAGATGAGAGAGATGAGGTCATGTATCCGCGCAAACAGTGCCTCTCCGCCATATTTTAGCGCCTCAGCAGGAATTCCATCTACACCCATAGCCTTGTTATTCTTGAGCTGTTTTATGGCTTTGCCTGCATCGTGCAGCATTGGAGGTTCACGGGGGTGGTGGCGGGTTGCATGCTGCGGAATGGAGTTGAGAACACTCGAGTCAAAGGCAGAGTCTCGAGTGAGGATAGTATGTCCACAATTACCATGAAATAACTCCACGAGGTCTTGTACTGTGAGTAAGAGCTGTGTGATTTCAGTCCATTTAATACGACTGTAATGTGAGGAGCAGCATGGCTGACTGCCTTTTATATGCCCCTGCACACCTGGGCAGGTAACCCCTGGGGCCTCCAGCAGCAGCGCCCTCTGATGGTACATTGTACATAGTTACATAGTGAATACAAAGAGTTTGCAAACATGACAGAGGAGATCTTCAAAGTGCTGCTTCCCTCGCGCCCGGACAGCCTCGGTGTCCTTGATGAGTGTTTCCCCATTCTTGTCCAGGAGTGGAGTGGGGCCTTGGGAGTTTGGACTGGTGGTGGCCTTGACTGCAATGAAGAATTCTCGCATGTCATGGTTGTCGGCTAGTTGTTGTAAAACCTGCGCTTTCTCCATCCATCACCTGTTCTTTAGGTCCCAGGTTTTTTGGTGGACCTCAGCCCTGAGCCAACTGTAATGCTGTTTTGCAGCTCCCAAGTTGGGTTGTTGCTTGAGGCTCAGAATGCCCTGTGCTTACGATCCATTAGTGGGATTAGGGGGAAAGCGGGTTGTGTGGAGGACACAGAGAGGCTGCAAAGAGATTTAGATAGGTTAAGCAAATGGGCGAAGGTTTGGCAGATGGAATACAATGTCGGAAAATGTGAGGTCATCCACCTTGGGAAAAAAAACAGTAAAAGGGAATATTATTTGAATGGGGAGAAATTACAACATGCTGCAGTGCAGAGGGACCTGGGGGTCCTTGTGCATGAATCCCAAAAAGTTAGTTTGCAGGTGCAGCAGGTGGTCAGGAAGGCAAATGGAATGTTGGCCTTCATTGCGAGAGGGTTGGAGTACAAAAGCAGGGAGGTCCTGCTGCAAATGTATAGGGTATTGGTGAGGCCGCACCTGGAGTACTGCGTGCAGTTTTGGTCACCTTACTTAAGGAAGGATATACTAGCTTTGGAGGGGGTACAGAGACGGTTCACTAGGCTGATTCCAGAGATGAGGGGGTTACCTTATGATGATAGATTGAGTAGACTGGATCTTTACTCATTGGAGTTCAGAAGTGTGAGGGGTGATCTTATAGAAACGTTTAAAATAATGAAAGGGATAGACAAGATAGAGACAGAGAGGTTGTTTCCACTGGTCGGGGAGACTAGAACTAGGGGGAACAGCCTCAAAATACGGGGGAGCCAATTTAAAACCGAGTTGAGAAGGAATTTCTTCTCCCAGAGGGTTGTGAATCTGTGGAATTCTCTGCCCAAGGAAGCAGTTGAGGCTAGCTCATTGAATGTATTCAAATCACAGATAGATAGATTTTTAACCAATAAGGGAATTAAGGGTTATGGGGAGCGGGCGGGTAAGTGGAGCTGAGTCCACGGCCAGATCAGCCATGATCTTGTTGAATGGCGGAGCAGGCTCGAGGGGCTAGATGGCCTACTCCTGTTCCTAATTCTTATGTTCTTCTTATGTTCTTATTAGTTTTTGGATCTCCTGATCGTTTTCATCAAACCAGTCCTGGTGTTTTCTGGTTGAGTAACCGTGTCTCTGCACAGGCACTGGTTATCGAGGCCTGGAGGACAGACCAAGCGCTGTGGGCATTCAACATCTCAGGGTTATCAAGCCAGATTGGCTGTGAGGCACTGGCTGTACAGGGCTCTCTTCGCTGGGTCTTTAAGTGCTCCGGCATTAACTTTTTTGTGGCACTGCTTCTGCTGTCCCCTCTGCTTTGGGGCTATGTTAATGTTGATGATGGATCGGATTAGGCAGTGGTCCGTCCAGCAGTCGTCAGCTCCTGTCATAGCGCGGGTGATGTGCACATCCTTGTGATCCCTGGCTCGGACGATGACATAGTTGAGCAGGTGCCAGTGTTTGGAGCAAGGTTGCCAAGATGGCTTGTATTTGTCCCTTTGGCAGAATAGGGTATTGGTGATGAGGAGTTCATGTTCGTGACATTTTATCAGGAGTCGGGTGCTGTTAGAGTTGGCTTTCCCTACCCCCTCTCTGCCAATCACGCCTCCTAAGAGGGCTGTGTCTTTGCCGACACTGGCATTGAAATCACCCAGGAGGATCAATTTGTCGCCCGTGGGGACACGGGACAGGGATGTTTCAAAGTTGGAATAAAAACCCTCTTTAGCCTCAACCATTGCATCGAGTGTAGGGGAGTATGCACTGATGACTGTGGCGCATTGGTTCCGGGATAGGGTAAGGCGAAGGGTCATGAGGCGTTCGTTAACCCCGCAGGGGGAGTCTTTGAGGCGGCTGACCAGTTTATTTTTGACGGCGAAGCCGACTCCATGAAGGCAGCGTTCTTCCTCTGGGTTTCCTGTCCAGAAAAAGGTGTAACCTCCACCATATTCCTTGAGCTGGCCTTCCCCTGCCCATCGGGTCTCGATTAGGGCGGCGATGTTGATGTCAAAGTGTCAAAGTTGGAGGGGCCTGATCGCCCTTGGAGGGGCCTGATCGCACTTGGAGGGGCCTGATCGCCGTGGGAGGCTCACCTGGTTCAACGGACGACATCGAGGATCGGATGTGGCAGCTGAGTTGGCGTCGAAGGAGGAGGTCACCGAAGAAAGGAAGAGGCCCATGTCCAGGTCGCTGCTGTTGCGTTTATCATGTGTATCCCTCAGTAGCCCTATCAGTAGCTTGAGTTTTCTTTTGTTATTTATGTGTCTGTAGAATACTTTCCTATTTCTTTTTCTATTCATTGATAATTTAATTTTGCAGTTTCTCTTTGCCTTCTTAATTGATTTTTGGCTTCTTTCGTAACCTTTTCATATTCCCTTTGTTGTCTATGTACTTAATGTATGCCTTTTTCTTTAATTTTGATTTTCCTTTATTTCTTTGTTCAGTTATGCTGTGTTCTTGCTGGCTACTTTGGTCTTGCTTTTTACTCCTGGATTCTATTGATCAGTGTTTTAAATGTTTCCCACTGCTGCTCGATTTCTTTGTCAGGCAAATTTTCCAGTTTATTTTCCTTTGTTCCATTCGCAACCCTTTTAAAATCAGCTTTTTTTCTAATGCATTACTTTAGTCTTTGTCTTACTCATATCCTTCGCAATCATTATCTTAGACCTTATTATGATATGATCATTATTGCTCAGATGTTCGCCTATGCTTACTTCGAACCAGTTGTGGATTATTTCCCATTATTTGATGCAGCAGTGCTCCCTCTCTTGTTAGGCTTTTTAAATACTGGGTAAGAAAGGAATCCGACACAAATTGTAAAACTTCCATTGATCCTCTATTTTCCATTATTATTATTTTATGTAGCCTTGAGGAGGAGTTCATCATACAAAGGAGGGTACAAAGATGGGAGGAAAAACAATGTGTGAGGAGGACACAAAAAATCTGCCAAAGGACATAGACAGGCTAAGTGAGTGGGCAAAAATTTAGTAGATGGAGTATAATGTTGGAAAGTGTGAGGTCATGCACTTTGGCAGAAAAAAATCAAAGAGCAAGTTATTATTTAAATGGAGAAAGATTGCAAAGTGCCGCAGTACAGCGGGACCTGGGGGTACTTGTACATGAAACACAAAAGGATAGTATGCAGGTACAGCAAATGATCAGGAAGGCCAATGGTATCTTGGCCTTTATTGCAAAGGAGAAGGAGTATAAAAGCAGGGAAGTCTTACTACAGCTATATAAGGTATTAGTGAGGCCACACCTGGAATACTGAGCGCAGTTTTAGTTGCTATATTTAGGAAAGGATATACTTGCTTTGGAGGCAGTTCAATAAAGGTTCACTGGGTTGATTCCAGGGATGAGGGGGTTGACTTATGAGGAAAGGTTGAGTAGGTTGGGCCTCTACTCATTGGAATTCAGAAGAATGAGAGGTGATCTTATCGAAACGTATAAGATTATAAGGGGGTTTGACAAGGTGGATGCAGAGAGGATGTTTCCGCTGATGGGGGAGACTAGAACTAGAGGGCATGGTTTTAGAATAAGGGGCCACCCATTTAAAACTGAGATGAGGAGAAATTTCTGATCTCAGAGAGTTGTGAATCTGTGGAATTTGCTGCCTCAGAGAGCTGTGGAAGCTGGGACATTGAATAAATTTAAAACAGAAATAGACAGTTTCTTAAACGATAAGGGGATAAGGGGTTATGGTGAGTGGGCGGGGAAGTGGACCTGAGTCCATGATCAGATCAGTCATGATCATAATAAGTGGCGGAGCAGGCTCGAGGGGCCGTATGGCCTACTCCTGCTCCTATTTCTTATGTTCTTATGTTCCTTTACTCATTTCACATATTTGCTTTCATAATTCTTCCTCCACGTCCTTTCCATTATTAGGTGGTCTATAGTATACCCCTAATAGTGTGATTGTTTTTTTAAAAGCTTTTATTTCAATCCTTCTGTTAGTTATGTCTATTTCTAAAAAGCAATAGTGGAAGGCCGAGTAAACAAAGGCAAGAAACAAAAAGGGCCACACTACATCATCATTCGAAAAGGACAAAGGGTGTTAAAAAAACAAGCCTGAAGGCTTTGTGTCTTAATGCAAGGAGTATCCGTAATAAGGTGGATGAATTAACTGTGCAAATAGATGTTAATGGATATGATGTGATGGGATTACAGAGACGTGGCTCCAGGATGATCAGGGCTGGGAACTCAACATCCATGGGTATTCAACATTCAGGAAGGATAGAATAAAAGGAAAAGGAGGTGGGGTAGCATTGCTGGTTAAAGAGGAGATTAATGCAATAGTTAGGAAGGACATTAGCTTGGAGGATGTGGAATCTATATGGGTAGAGCTGCAGAACCAAAAAGCAAAAAACATTAGTGGGAATAGTGTACAGACCTCCAAACAGTTGTAGTGATGTTGGGGAGGGCATCAAACAGGAAATTAGGGGTGCATGCAATAAAGGTGCAGCAGTTATTATGGGTGACTTTAATATGCATATAGATTGGGCTATCCAAACTGGAAGCAATACGGCGGAGGAGGATTTCCTGGAGTGCATAAGGGATGGTTTTCTCGACCAATATGTCGAGGAACCAACTAGGGGGGAGGCCATCTTAGACTGGGTGCTGTGTAATGAGAGAGGATTAATTAGTAATCTCGTTGTGTGAGGCCCCTTGGGGAAGAGTGACCATAATATGGTGGAATTCTACATTAGGATGGAGAATGAAACAGTTAATTCAGAAACCATGGTCCAGAACTCAAAGGAGGGTAACTTTGAAGGTCTGAGGCGTGAATTGGCTAGGATAGATTGGCGAATGATATTTCAGGGGTTGACTGTGGATGGGCAATGGCAGACATTTAGAGACCGCATGGATGAACTACAACAATTGTACATTCCTGTCTGGCGTAAAAATAAAAAAGGGAAGGTGGCTCAACTGTGGCTATCAAGGGAAATCAGGGATAGTATTAAAGCCAAGGAAGTGGCATACAAATTGGCCAGAAATAGCAGTGAACCTGGGGACTGGGAGAAATTTAGAACTCAGCAGAAGAGGACAAAGGGTTTGATTAGGGCAGGGAAAATAGAGTACGAGAGGAAGCTTGCAGGGAGCATTAAGACGGACTGCAAAAGTTTCTATAGATATGTAAAGAGAAAAAGGTTAGTAAAGACAAACATAGGTCCCCTGCAGTCAGAATCAGGGGAAGTCATAACGGGGAACAAAGAAATGGCAGACCAATTGAACAAGTACTTTGTTTTGGTATTCACTAAGGAGGACACAAACAACCTTCCGGATATAAAAGGGGTCAGAGGGTCTAGTAAGAAGGAGGAACTGAGGGAAATCCTTATTAGTCGGGAAATTGTGTTGGGGAAATTGATGGGATTGAAGGCCGATAAATCCTCAGGACCTGATGGACTGCATCCCAGAGTACTTAAGGAGGTGGCCTTGGAAATAGCGGATGCAATGACAGTCATTTTCCAACATTCCATAGACTCTGGATCAGTTCCTATGGAGTGGAGGGTAGCCAATGTAACCCCACTTTTTTAAAAAGGAGGGAGAGAGAAAACAGGGAATTATAGACCGGTCAGCCTGACATCAGTAGTGGGTAAAATGATGGAATCAATTATTAAGGATGTCATAGCAGCGCATTTGGAAAGAGGTGACATGATAGGTCCAAGTCAGCATGGATTTGTGAAAGGGAAATCTTGCTTGACAAATCTTCTGGAATTTTTTGAGGATGTTTCCAGTAGAGTGGACAAGGGAGAACCAGTTGATGTGGTATATTTGGACTTTCAGAAGGCTTTCAACAAGGTCCCACACAAGAGATTAATGTGCAAAGTTAAAGCACATGGGATTGGGGGTAAGTGTGCTGACATGGATTGAGAACTGGTTGGCAGAGAGTCGGAGTAAATGGGTACTTTTCAGAATGGCAGGCAGTGACTAGTGGGGTACCGCAAGGTTCTGTGCTGGGGCCCCAGCTGTTTACATTGTACATTAATGATTTGGACGAGGGGATTAAATGTAGTATCTCCAAATTTGCGGATGACACTAAGTTGGGTGGCGGTGTGAGCTGCGAGGAGGATGCTATGAGGCTGCAGAGCGACTTGGATAAGTTAGGTGAGTGGGCAAATGCATGGCAGATGAAGTATAATGTGGATAAATGTGAAGTTATCCACTTTGGTGGTAAAAACAGAGAGACAGACTATTATCTGAATGGTGACAGATTAGGAAAAGGGGAGGTGCAACGAGACCTGGGTGTCATGGTACATCAGTTATTGAAGGTTGGCATGCAGGCACAGCAGGCGGTTAAGAAAGCAAATGGCATGTTGGCCTTCATAGCGAGGGGATTTGAGTACAGGGGCAGGGAGGTATTGCTACAGTTGTACAGGGCCTTGGTGAGGCCACACCTGGAGTATTGTGTGCAGTTTTGGTCTCCTAACTTGAGGAAGGACATTTTTGCTATTGAGGGAGTGCAGCGAAGGTTCACCAGACTGATTCCCGGGATGGCGGGACTGACATATCAAGAAAGACTGGCTCAACTGGGCTTGTATTCACTGGAGTTCAGAAGAATGAGAGGGGATCTCATCGAAACGTTTAAAATTCTGACAGGTTTAGACAGGTTAGATGCAGGAAGAATGTTCCCAATGTTGGGGAAGTCCAGAACCAGGGGTCACAGTCTAAGGATAAGGGGTAAGCCATTTAGGACCGAGATGAGGAGAAACTTCTTCACCCAGAGAGTGGTGAACCTGTGGAATTCTCTACCACAGAAAGTTGTTGAGGCCAATTCACTAAATGTATTCAAAAAGGAGTTAGATGAAGTCCTTACTACTAGGGGGATCAAGGGGTATGGCGAGAAAGCAGGAAAGGGGTACTGAGGTTGCATGTTCAGCCATGAACTCATTGAATGGCGGTGCAGGCTCGAAGGGCCGAATGGCCTACTCCTGCAACTATTTTCTATGTTTCTATGTTTCTATTTCTGACATAATATTATCTCCTAATTAGTACAAATATCCCATCCCCTTCTTCCTTCTCTATACTTGCTGATTATAGAAACATAGAAAATAGGTGCAGGAGTTGGCCATTCGGCCCTTCGAGCCTGCACCACCATTCAATAAGATCATGGCTGATCATTCCCTCAGAACCCCTTTCCTGCTTTCTCTCCATACCCCTTGATCCCTTTAGCCATAAGGCCACATCTAACTCCCTTTTGAATATATCTACTGAACTTATCGTAACCTTCAATATTTTGTTTCTGGTCCTATTCTTTATATAGTCATGTTTCAGTTATTCCTACTACACTACTGTTGTCTCCAGTTCCCCCATTTTATTTTGGATGCAGTGTACATTGCTGTACAGGTAGTTTAATTTGTCTGTAACAGGTATTCCTTTACTTTATTTTTAACATTTTCTTTTATACTTTTGTTTTATTTGTTCCCTGATCACCTGTGCTAACCTTGTTCCTTACCTTGGTCTGACCTTTACTGTCATGACTTACTTGGTTTATTTTCAGACATATCTTATTTTAAGTGTCATCAAAGTTTCGGAAAAATATCAGAGAACATCAATATCAGGGAGATTTTCATCAGGGGATAGAATAGATGGCTTTCTTCGAACATCAAAAATTACATAGGAGAAAATTTGGTGGAATACTTGCAAGCTCTGCAAATACAGACATTTTTTTCCCAACAGTCCCTGTAGCTGATTTTCCAAATTAGTGCGTACATACAACTGAATATACATTTGATTTTGTTAAAGTTCTTTGCCGGGAACAAATCTTCATTATCTCTTCTGCTTGTTCAGTTAATACATTTGCTTAACTTATGCCATCTTAATTTGTGTTCCACTGCTCGTAACAGTCGTTGTATATCTGTTGTACTGCTGCTTGAGAAATAGTAAATTGTAGTGGTTCAGATTCATAAGCAATTTGCATTTCCGCACTTGTTCCATTTGGTTAGATAATAGGAAGCAGAGGTCCCTTGCCATTTCTAACTGCGGGACCAGTGGAGTCCCCAAGGGATTGGTAAAAGCACTTCTGTTCTTCATTTGAACGTAATGCTTCTTTCATCTTACTGCACTGCATGCAAAATGTTGCATCTCCCCTTCCCCCAACACTGTGAGGGTTCGTGCAGCTGTTATACCTTGCCGAAAAATCACTGTTTTCTCAGTTGTCATTGATCATCTTTCCATCAAAAAAAACACAATCCACAGCTAGACTAACAAGCAAAGATCCTTTAACATTTCTCAAGCAGCAGCAAACAACCCCGATATTGGTGACAACACAGTCACCAAGGTGGCATTGCTGTCTTCAGTGGGTCCAACCAGGGGCAGTGGCTTTGGCAAGTAATTCTGGAGGAAATGATACCCCAATGACTATATAACCATTGTTGTGATATCCCAAGCGTGCGGAAAGATATAACGGCAATTCATGACTTTGAAAGCAGCTACACCTGCAAACGTTTGCATTCTGAAGACGCTGGTGTATGTGGTAAATTTTACATTTCCTGAAGAATGGGATGGGCAATGCATCAATACAGCGTATTAATTCCTCAATAATTATTCTGATAGAAGGGCAGATTGCATGATAATTACAAAGTCGATTGGATATCTAAACCTTTATTCATTGTGGGTTCCAAGATTTTATGTCCATCTTCCAATTAATTTTCAGTGGGGGATCCTGCTAAATACTGTTGAATCTAATCAATGCGGGTGAACAGTGTACACATTCCAGCATTGTCTTTCCAGTCACAATTTTTCTTATTCAGCCTTTTTATTTTTGTGCATGCAGCAATAAAAGTTCTGTTGAAAATGTGAATTGATTTTCCTGACATGAATTTAAAGGGACAATACCATCACAGTACAATGACTTGCAAGACATTTCAGGCTGTATTTTCATCTTTCTTTGAAAAGCGGGTGAAATGGCAGCTCTTCAATTAAATTCATGACCCACTAACAGAATTGCTGAACACATTGTTTTGAAACGTGCAATTCATGAGAATTGGGATTCCATTCGTGATAATATAAAAATAGCAGCAGTGTGGAACAATAACCCTTTAAACATTTCCCAGCAACTAACAAGCCAATGAAGCAGGATACATATTGAAAAGTTTGTTAGACTAGCTGTGAAGTGTGCCTTTCTTTGATTGAAAAAAGATCAATGCCAACTGAGGAAATACTGATTTTTAGACAAGTCCTGAAATCGCGAACCCGAACGTACGAACAGGCATACCAACATGGAGAGTCAGGAAAAGACCTTATGGTCCATCCAGTCTGTCTGACACAATTGTGATACTCTCCCCACTCCACCTGAAGACACACAATCTCTTGGGAGTAATAGAAAGAAATAAAAACTCAGGCCAATCTGAGGAGGGGGGGGGAAAAATCTAGGAATTCTTCTCTGGCTCCCTTCGGTAATGGACACGAGTCGAGGAGATCACTCTTGCGCTGCTAATGCAATGCACTACCGACCTTTTGTACAAGGTGATCCCCAGACAGAAACAGGACCGGCTCTTGCTCAAAGAGATTCAGCAAACCAGCATCCGCCACGCGAGGTCCATATGATGTTGTCATATGTATTATGATACATTAGTGAAGATACATTTCTAAGAAGATAAGAAATAGGAGCAGGAGTAGGCCATTTGACCCATCGAGCCTGCTGCTCCATTCAATAAAATTATAGCTGAACATCTACATCAACTCCACTTTCCCACCCGATCCACATATCCCTTGATTACCTTAGTGCCCAAAACCTATCTCGCGCAACCTTGAATATACTCAACGACCCAGCCCTTTGGGGTGGAGAATTCAAAAGATTCACAACCCTCCGATTCATGAAATTTTGCCTAAGTTCAGTCCTAAATGGCCAACCCCAGATCCTGAGACTATGACCCCTAAGTTCTTGACTCTCCAGCCAAGGGGAAACAGCCAATCAACATGTTCAATGTGGGGATTTTACAAATCTATTCAAATTTATGATTTTTGTTCATTTCACTTGTACCAGATTTGTTTTAGTCATATTCTAGTCAATGTCTTGCAGCTGAGTTTCGACATGTTTATCAAATAATGAACATTTCCTTTGCTGTGACAAGGAAGCAATAAAAAAAGACATCACAGTCTGAGTGTAACAACATTTCAGATGTTATTAACACAATGTTTTGAGTATCACTGGTTGTTGCTGCAAGTCTAAACATATGTTCCTTTTAATGAAACATTGCAGTGTTTACTTGACGATACAGATTTATGGCATAATTGGTAGATTAATGATAGTTTTCCTTATTTATAAAGACTTGCACTTGTAATTTCCATCACTGCTTTATTTGGTTGAGTTTTCGTTCCAATAACATTTGATATGATTATTGTCTAGACTCTGACAGTTCGCACAGTCAGATGTTCCACCATGCTTAGATCTTAAAATTGTCATAAACAAGCCACACCATCAGCTTGTGAAACTATTAATAGCACACGGATGATGTGATATTTGAAGGACATTGTTGTACAGAACTGAGTGTATCATCTAAAGAAATGAGCAAATAAAAATAAAAATGAGTATTTCTGTGGTTTTCCTGGCACTGTCCTTTGCTTAGGGAGCTGCACTGCATTGAACAACAAATTCTCAAAGCTGAAATTATCCTCGTCAACTTTCATAATGATAGGATATAGTGACTATGTTCTAGATATTAACAATTCACCAGTGTGTAACTGAATTCCCTCTGGTATATATTCACTTAATATAATTCAGCCAAAACCTGCTTACTGCCAAAGCCTAATATATACAAGTTTGCCGATAGGTGTGGTGGCTCAAGAGTTTATGGGAAGGACTGGACTGTTTGCATGCAAAATGTTACATTACCCCTCCCTCTTCACAATGCACTGTACTGGAAGGGGTGATTTGGTCGAGGTTTATAAGATCATGAAGGGAATAGATTATATTCGAATAGACAGTTTGTTCCAACTAGATAGGTTAGGGAGAACCAGGGATCAACATTTTAAGTTGTATAAGGTCAGATCGAGGTCAGGAGGGGGTCCTTTTTCCAGAGAATTGTCTACATCAATGCAGGGTAATGCAAAATGAAAGCCCAATTCTGTGTCTCTGATACCCTGTACTGAGCAAACCATAATCGAGACGCAGTCTACGATCGTGATCAGTTTCAGAATTCACTCCCACAAACAACTGTTTCTCAATGGTTTCCATAAGCAGACTGAGGGTCAGAACTTGTTGGAGCGGGACATCTCATGCTGTTTGCCGTTAGTTAGACTTTTGCCTGCATCCTTCAGCTCAAAAATGTTTTATGCCCTACTTGCTGGACGTGTCAGTTGACAGCGAGGGCAACAAGGCATCTGGGAACTTAGTAAACAGCGGGACTAACAGTGTAGCTCCTTAGCCAATGAGATTTAAGGATTGAGAAATAAACTGAGGAACAATTGAGAAGGAAGGTGAGAGTCAAATTAGGTACAGAAAGAGAAAGAGAGGGGGGAAAGAAAGATTAGATTAAAAGAGAGAAAAAAAAGAAAAGGAAAAGAAAATCTAAAAATTGACATTTGCAAAACTCCAACAACAATTCACTATCTGAAGGAATGAGACTCCACAGTTTAAATTGTTCACTTTCTGGGCCAGAGATGTTGATAGACCCTCAGTAAAAATGATCAGATCATTAAAAAGGTATTTACACGTTAATCATCAGACTTAACTTTCTGTGGAGAGTTTGATGGGGAATTAATCTGCAAACCCAGCATTCTTTAAAAATAACTGGGAGGCTAATGACGAGATGCTGTTTGTGCAAAACAAACAGTGGAGCAGCATAAATTGACCAGCGAATTCTGGAGATTCGCAAGTCATGCCAATCTCTTAATTCCTTAGAGGAAATTGGTGACAGCATTTCATATATATATAAAATTGTAGTTACATATTTGTTATGTCTCAAATAAAGCAATGTGACTGAGTACTACAGATGTGAGTAAGTGTGACCTTAATTTCTTTATTCTAACTCCAGAGTGCTGGCACAGCATGGGAGGCCTGTTTATATACAGTGCCCTCAAGGGATGCTGCGATCCCTTGGGACTCCAACAGATACGCCCTCTGGAGGCGGTAGAATGCTGGTTACAAGGTGTTGCATACATAGCATCAATCCCCCCCCCCCCCACCCCAAAGTCAATAGTACACTTATTCCGCTCCCTAGTTGATCGTCTCAGTACAAACACAGGTGCAGGTGAGTTATTTTGGCATTCACTTGGCTGCTGCGTGGCTGGCCTTGCTGGGCTGCTGGGGATGATGGGTTCATCTTCGTGGTCAACCGTGATGTCGGTTACCACTTGTGTGTGTATCGGAGGGTCGAAGTTGGTGGTGTCCTCTTCAGGTTGCTCGTGGTTGTCTGTGAATCGCAGTTTGGTTTGGTCCAAATGCTTTCTGCAAGTTAGTCCATTTGCAAATTTGACCTCAAACACTCTACTCCCTTCTTTGGCTATGACAGTGCCAGCAAGCCATTTGGGACCATGTCCATAGTTGAGTGCAAATGCAGGGTCATTGACTTCAATATCGCGTGACAAATTTGCACGATCTTGATTTGCCCTCGACATGATCGTGGAGATCAGGGTGGATTAGAGACCCCTGTTTTGAGTGCCCTTTTCATGAGCAGTTTGGCTGGGGGAACTCTGGTGAGCGAGTGGGGTCTTGTGCGGTAGCTGAGCAGGACGCGGGACAGGCGGGTCTGCAGGGAGCCTTCCGACACACGTTTCAAGCTTTGCTTGATGGTTTAACTGCCCGTCATGCCTGGCCGTTAGATGCAGGCTTGAACGGGGCAGTTGTGATGTGCCTGATCCCATTGTGGATCACGAATTCCTTGAATTCAGCGCTGGTGAAGCACGGCCCATTGTCGCCGACAAGGAAATCAGGCAGGCTGTGCGTGGTAAACATGGCTCGTAGGCTTTCAATGGTGGCAGTGGATGCTTACAGACATTATTACACACTCAATCCATTTTGAATAAGCATCCACAACAACCAAAAACATTTTGCCTCGAAACGGGCCAGTGAAGTTAATGTGGATCCGAGACCACGGTTTGGAGGGCCATGACCACAAACTCAGCGGTGCCTCCCTGGGTGCATTGCTCAGTTGAGAGCAAGTGTTGCATTGGCGCACGCAAGACTCCAAATCTGAGTCGATGCTGGGCCACCACACATGGGCTCTGGCGATAGCTTTCATCATTACTAAGCCTGGTAGGTGTGTAGGTCACGTATGAACATTTCTCTGCCTTTCTTGAGCACGATTACCCCACAAAAGACAGTCCGCCTGTATGGACATTTCGTCTTTGCGCCGCTGGAATGACTTGATCGCTTTATGCATCTCTGCTGGGATGCTGGACCAGCTCCCATGGAGAACACAGTTTTTTACGAGAGACAGTAAAGGATCCTGGCTGGTCCATGTCCTGATTTGGCGGGCTGTAACGGGTGACTTTTCATTTTCAAATGCACCCATCACCAAGAGCAAATCTGCAGGCTGTGCCATTTCCATCCCGGAGGTGGGCAATGGTAGCCGACTGAGAGCATCAACGCAGTTCTCTGAGCCTGGCCTGTGGCGAATGAGAAACATAGAAACAGAAAAATAGGTGCAGAAGTAGACCATTCAGCCCTTCGAGCCTGCACCACCATTCAATAAGATCATGGTTGATCATTCACCTCAGTACCCCTTTCCTGCTTTCTCTCCATAACCCTTTATTCCTTTAGCTGTAAGGGCCACATCTAACTTCCCCTTGAATATATCGAATGATCTGGCATCAACAACTCTCTGAGAATTCCACAGATTAACAACTCTCTGAGTGAAGAAGTTTCTCCTCATCTCAGTCCTAAATGGCTTACCCCTTATCCTTAGACTGTGTCCCCTAGTTCTGGACTTCCCCAACATCGGGAACATTCTTCCTGCATCTAACCTGTCCAGTCCCGTCAGAATTTTATGTTTCCCTCAGTGTGAATATAACAACGCATCCAGACCCACAGTGTAACCCTCCCCCTTCCCTTGTCTCGCACACGCCCAGACACACAACATGCACGCCTAGACACACAATACGCACGCCCAGACACACAACACGCGTAGCGGCCGACGGGCAAAATATAATTACATATTATATTATGTAATGTATCTATTACATCGTTATATGCAGATAGCATGAGCGCCCATCTTTGGATGCGAGCAGAGGCATTGGTTTAATACTTTTGCTCTCTGAGAATAGCGATAAGAGCGGCTTATGTTCAGTTTCTAACTCGAACTTAAGCCCAAACAGATACTGGTGCATTTTTTTCACCCCATAAACACATGCCAGACCTTTCGGCCTTGGACAAACTCCTGGACGCATAGCGACCGGTTGCAATGTCCCCGATTCGTTTGCTTGTTGTAACACACACCTGACCCCGTACGAAGACGCATCGCAAGCTAGCACTGAACGTTTACATGGGTCATAAAGAACAAGCAGTTTGTTGCAACATAACAGATTTCTGGCTTTCTCAAAAGCAGTCTCTTGTGATATCCCCCATACCCAGTCATCTCCCTTGCATAACAACACATGTAGTGGTTCTAGCAAGGTGCTTAACCTGGGTAGGAAAGTACCAAAATAATTGAGGAGTCCCAGGAACAACCACAGCTCCATCACGTTCTGTGGTCTCGGTGTGTTCTTGATGGCCTCCGTCTTGGCGTCGGTGGGTCTGATGCCATCTGCCGCGATTCTTCTCCCTAAGCACTCGACCTCTAGCGCCAGGAAAACACACTTCGAGCGTTTCAACCTGAGTCCCACACAATCTAGCCGACTTAGAATCTCTTCCAAGTTCTGCAAGTGTTCGATGGTGTCCCGACCTGTGATCAATACGTCGTCCTGGAAAACTATGGTGTGCGGAACCGACTTTATCAGACTTTATGTTCCTTTGAAAAATAGCCACGGCTGATCGAATCCCAAACGGGCATCTATTGTAGATGAACAGACCTTTGTGCGTGTTGATGCAGGTGAGGCCTTTCGAAGATTCCGCCAGCTCCTGCGTTATGTCGGCCGAGGTCAGGTCCAACTTGGTAAACGTCTTCCCTCCTACCAGCGTCACAAAAGGTCATCTGCCTTGGGTAGCGGGTACTGGTCCTGCAGCGAAAAATGGTTAATCGTTACTTTGTCAATTTCTGACCGTGCCATCGCCCTTGAGAACCGGAATAATCGGACTGGCCCACTCGTTGAACTCAACCGGCACGATGATGCCCTCTCGTTGCAGCCTGTCCAGCTCGATCTCTACTTTCTCTCACATAATGTATGGCACCGCACGTGCCTTGTGGTGGATGGGTCATGTACCGGGAACCAAGTGGATCTGCACCTTCGTCCCAGAGAAATATCCGAAGCCTGGCTCAAAACCTGGACCCATGAGGCGTCGTCGACAGATGAAAGCGCTTGGATTTCATCCAGTTCCAGCGGATTTTTCCCAGCCAGCTTCTGACGAACAGTGTGGGGCCATCTCCTGGTATAATCCATAGTGGGAGTTCGTGCACCACTCCATCATAGGAGACTTTTACTGCTGCAGTGCCAATTACAAGGATCAGCCCTTTGTGTAACTTCTCAGCTTGGTATTAATAGGGCTCAGCTTGGGCCTGTGTGCCTTGTTGCACCACAGCCTCTCGAAGGCCCTTTTGCTCATGATGGACACGGTGCGAGTCAGTTTAATTCCATGGATACTGGAATTCCGTTCAGTTCAACTTTTAACATGATCGGTGGACATTTCATGGTGAAGGTGTGTACCCCGTACACTTCTGTCTCCTCGGTTTGAGTCTCTAGTCCAGTTTGATCCACCATGGATCGGTCTTCCTCTGCAATGTGGTGGTTTGCAGGATTCGCAGCTCGTCTGCACAGTCGCTGGAGGTGTCCCATTGTTCCACAGCCTTTGCATGCATAGTGTTTGAAGCGACATTGATGGGCTCGATGATCACCTCTGCAGCGCCAACAATGTATTAACTGCCTCGCATTCACACTTGATGGTGGACTCTGAGTCAACTGAGGTCGTGCAGCTGCAGGCGTGTACGTTCTGCCATAAGCATTCCTGCCTGAAAACGATGTTACTTTGTGTACAGTACTTGCCGATGCATCTTTATGCTGCAAAATTTGTTTGGTGTTATCGCTGGTGGACATAAATGCCTGGACTATGGTTATGGCTTTGCTCAGGTTCGGTGTTTCAACAGTCAATAGTTTGCGAAGGATAACCTCATAGCCAATGCCAAGCACAAAAAAGTCTCTTCGCATTTGCTCAGGAATCCATCAAATTCACAATGTCCTGCAAGGCGCCTTAGTTCGGCAACGTAGCTCGCCACTTCCTGGCCTTCAGACCGTTGACGTGTATAAAATTGATACCTTGCCATCAGAACACTCTCCTTTGGATTTAGGTGCTCCCAGACCAGTGTACACAGTTCGTCATATGATTTGGTTGTTGGTTTCACCGGAGTAAGAAGATTCTTCATGAGGCCATAGGTTGTTGCCCCGCTGACGGTGAGGAGGATCGCCCTTCGTTTGGCAGCGTTCACATTCCCTTCCAGCTCGTTGAAGTATTGGTCGAGTCTCTCCACGAAAGCTTCCCAATCGTCACCTTCTGAGAATTTCTCCAAGATACCAACAGTTCTCTGCATTTTCGCGTGATGGTTCGTTATCTATTACTCATCGCCAGTTGTTATGTCTCAAATAAAGCAATGTGACTGAGTACTGTAGACTTGAATAAGTGTGACCATAGTCTCTTTATTCTGACTCCAGAGTGCACGCACAGCATGGGAGGTCTGCTTATATGCAGATGCTGGGATCCCTTGGGACTCCAGTAGATGTGCCCTCTAGTGGCGGTAGAATGCTGGTTACAAGGTGTTGCATACATAACAGTATTCATTGTTAATTTAATTAAAAATTTTATTTTAACTGGACTGATATGATGGTCCACTGCTTATTGAAGCCTGAAGGTAGACCCCATGGAGACAGGAGAATAATCAACTTAAACATAATGGACAGACCAGGATTTTCTGATTATTGTTCCAGGTGTGTTGTTAAACATTCTAATATTTTCACATTCGTATTAGCCAGAAAATAAGGAAGTATCTTTCAATTTGTATATGTTCCATTTTTGTGAAGTATCGAATAGATGTAGTGTATATAATCTAATTATAAAATGGCTTTCAGAAACAAAAACATTGAAGAATCCTGTACTCATTGTAAGTTCACAATGTACACCAATCCCTATTCTTTAGTAACTGTATAGTATGGATTTAACTTCATGTCTCATTTCAGGAAAGAAGATTTAACTTACAAAATTATACATTTGTTTCTAATTTGTATTTAGCAATAATGTATCAAGGATTGAAGCGGTGTCTGATTGTGTCACAAGATAATGATTGTTTTTTTTAAAGTATCTTTACTGGTCTTACCATCAAGATAAAGAGCTATCGACCCATTACCAGTAAATAATGGCGGCTGCCAGCTGGTAGTGGGTCCTGCAATGTCCTCCATTTACACGGGCCCAGCAGCGCTGCCATTAAAGGCGTTGCCCTGCAAAGAAAAATGGCAGAGTGGTGACGTCAGTTGGCAAGCAAAGTCGACTTAACGTCACCAGGGCCAACTTCAATCCTAGCACAGAGTTCAGCTCTGGGTTCTAAGCACACAAGGAAACCCAGTGTGCAATCAGACTCCCAGAGCCGCTGTCAGCACCTCTCAAAGGGGCACACACATCTTTCAGGTAAGTTTGCATTTAAGTTTTTGGACTTTAACAATTTTTTTTTTCCTTAAGTACTGGCTTGCTGCAATAACCGTTAAAGGTTTGTTAAGTGTGAAGGAAGTGCTGCTGGACGCTTGCAAGGTCTCGGATGGTGAAGGAAGGCCTCCGAGAAGCAAGAAATGCTGCAACTTCCTCAGAAGGGCAAGCAACATCCACGGAGAGAGAAAGAGTTCATGTCTCACGGCAAGATGTTGCCTGACCTGCTGAACATTTAATTCACTTGCAGAGGGAAGAGGAAGCAACAGAAGAGGAAGAAGACAAAAAGGAGAAAGCAGAAGTACAGATGCAACCCCGACAGTCCCTCTCTGGGTGAGATATCTCGGATGGAATCATCTGCCTGTGGTCCCAGTGACCACAACCCCAATTCCCCTTTCAACATTAGCCCCACACCTTACCACCCCTCTGTTAATGACCCACAATCTACAGATCAGTTCAAAGTTCTGCAGTCCTGCCACATCCAGTTATGAATGGTGGTGGAAAATTTAAAAATAATAGGAATAGGAGGCTCCATGAATATCCCCAGCCTCAATGATGATGAAGCGCAGCGCACGAGTGCAGCAGACAAGGCTGAAGCATTTGCAACCATCTTCAGCCAGAAGTGCCGAGTGGATGATCCATATCGGCCTCCTCCAGAGGTCTCCACCATCACAGAAGCCAGTCTTCAGCCAATTCATAGAAACATAGAAACATAGAAAATAGGTGCAGGAGTAGGCCATTCGGCCCTTCTAGCCTGCACCGCCATTCAATGAGTTCATGGCTGAACATGCAACTTCAGTACCCCCTTCCTGCTTTCTCACAATTCGATTCACTCCACCCGATATCAAGAAATAGCTGAGTGCAGCAAAGGCTATGGGCCCTGACAACATCCAAGCTGACGTGCTGAAGACATGTGCTCCAGAACTAGCCGCGCCTCTAGCCAAGTTGTTCAAGTACAGCTGAAACACTGACATCTACCCGACAATGCAGTTCGGGAGTGTTTAAACTAATATGGCAGGGGGATGGGAACCTATGCAGCGAGATAGGGCGAAGTAATATGGAGTCAGAAACAGATGGCAGAAAGGTAAAAAGCAACAGTGGAAGGCTGAGTAAACAAAGGCAAGAAACAAAAAGGGCCACACAACATCATCATTCGAAAAGGACAAAGGGTGTTAAAAAAACAAGCCTGAAGGCTTTGTGTCTTAATGCAAGGAGTATCCATAATAAGGTGGATGAATTAACTGTGCAAATGGATGCTAACAAATATGATGTGATTGGGATTACAGAGACGTGGCTCCAGGATGATCAGGGCTTGGAATTCAACATCCAAGTGTATTCAACATTCAGGAAGGATAGAATAAAAGGAAAAGGAAGTGGGGTAACATTGCTGGTTAAAGAGGAGATTAATGCAATAGTTAGGAAGGACATTAGCTTGGATGATGTGGAATCTATATGGGTAGAGCTGCAGAACACCAAAGGGCAAAAAATGTTAGTGGGAGTTGTGTACAAACCTCCAAACAGTAGTAGTGATGTTGGGGAGGGCATCAAACAGGAAATTAGGGGTGTATGCAATAAAGGTGCAGCAGTTATCATGGGTGACTTTAATATGCATATAGATTGAGCTATCCAAACTGGAAGCAATACGGTGGAGGAGGATTTCCTGGAGTGCATAAGGGACGGTTTTCTAGACCAATATGTCGAGGAACCAACTAGGGGGGAGGCCATCTTAGACTGGGTGTTGTGTAATGAGAGAGGATTAATTAGCAATCTCGTTGTGCGAGGCCCCTTGGGGAAGAGTGACCATAAAATGGTAGAATTCTACATTAGGATGGAGAATGAAACAGTTAATTCAGAAACCATGGTCCAGAACTTAAAGAAGGGTAACTTTGAAGGTATGAGGTGTGAATTGGCTAGGATAGATTGCCGAGTGATACTTAAGGGGTTGACAGTGGATGGGCAATGGCAGACATTTAGAGACCACATGGATGAACTACAACAATTGTACATCCCTGTCTGGCGTAAAAATAACAAAGGGAAGGTGGCTCAACCGTGGCTATCAAGGGAAATCAGGGATAGTATTAAAGTCAAGGAAGTGGCATACAAATTGGCCAGAAATAACAGCGAACCCGGGGACAGGGAGAAATTTAGAACTCAGCAGAGGACAAAGGGCTTGATTAGGGCAGGGAAAATAGAGTACGAGAGGAAGCTTGCAGGGAACATTAAGACAGACTGTAAAAGCTTCTATAGATATGTAAAGAGGAAAAGGTTAGTAAAGACACACATAGGTCCCCTGCAGTCAGAATCAGGGGAAGTTATAGCTGGGAACAAAGAAATGGCAGACCAATTGAACAAGTACTTTGGTTCGGTATTCACTAAGGAGGACACAAACAACCTTCCGGATATAAAAGGGGTCAGAGGGTCGAGTAAGGAGGAGGAACTGAGGGAAATCCTTATTAGTCAGGAAATTGTGTTGGGGAAATTGATGGGATTGAAGGCCGATAAATCCCCAGGGCCTGATGAACTACATCCCAGAGTACTTAAGGAGGTGGCCTTGGAAATAGCGGATGCATTGACAGTCATTTTCCAACATTCCATAGACTCTGGATCAGTTCCAATGTTGCCCCATTTTTTAAAAAAGGAGGGAGAGAGAAAACAGTAAATTATAGACCGGACAGCCTGACATCGGTAGTGAATAAAATGATGGAATCAATTATTAAGGATGTCATAGCAGCGCATTTGGAAAGAGGTGACATGATAGGTCCAAGTCAGCATGGATTTGTGAAAGGGAAATCATGCTTGACAAATCTTCTGGAATTTTTTGAGGATGTTTCCAATAGAGTGGACAAGGGAGAACCAGTTGATGTGGTGTATTTGGACTTTCAGAAGGCTTTCGACAAGGTCCCACACAAGAGATTAATGTGCAAAGTTAAAGCACATGGGATTGGGGGTAGTGTGCTGACGTGGATTGAGAACTGGTTGTCAGACAGGAAACAAAGAGTAGGAGTAAATGGGTACTTTTCAGAATGGCAGGCGATGACTCGTGGGGTACCGCAAGGTTCTATGCTGGGACCCCAGCTGTTTACATTGTACATTAATGATTTAGACGAGGGGATTAAATGTAACATCTCCAAATTTGCGGATGACACGAAGTTGGGTGGCAGTGTGAGCTGCGAGGAGGATGCTCGGCTGCAGAGTGACTTGGATAGGTTAGGTGAGTGGGCAAATGAATGGCAGATGAAGTATAATGTGGATAAATGTGAGGTTATCCACTTTGGTGGTAAAAACAGAGAGACAGACTATTATCTGAATGGTAACAGATTAGGAAAAGGGGAGGTGCAACGAGACCTAGGTATCATGGTACATCAGTCATTGAAGGTTGGCATGCAGGTACAGCAGGCGGTTAAGAAAGCAAATGGCATGTTGGCCTTCATAGCGAGGGGATTTGAGTGCAAGGGCAGGGAGGTGTTACTACAGTTGTACAGGGCCTTGGTGAGGCCACACCTGGAGTATTGTGTACAGTTTTGGTCTCCTAACTTGAGGAAGGACATTCTTGCTATTGAGGGAGTGCAGCGAAGGTTCATCAGACTGATTCCTGGGATGGCGGGACTGACATATCAAGAAAGACTGGATCAACTGGGCTTGTATTCACTGGAGTTCAGAAGAATGAGAGGTGATCTCATAGAAACGTTTAAAATTCTGACGGGTTTAGACAGGTTAGATGCAGGAAGAATGTTCCCAATGTTGGGGAAGTCCAGAACCAGGGATCACAGTCTAAGGATAAGGGGTAAGTCATTTAGGACCGAGATGAGGAGAAACTTCTTCACCCAGAGAGTGGTGAACCTGTGGAATTCTCTACCACAGAAAGTTGTTGAGGCCAATTCACTAAATATATTCAAAAAGGAGTTAGATGTAGTCTTTACTACTAGGGGGATCAAGGGGAATGGTGAGAAAGCAGGAATGGGGTACTGAGGTTGCATGTTCAGCCATGAACTCATTGAATGGCGGTGCAGACTCGAAGGGCCGAATGGCCTACTCCTGCACCTATTTTCTATGTTTTTACGTGGAAAACTGCCCAGGTATGTCCTGTCCACAAAAAGCAGGACAAATCCAATCTGGCCAATTACCGCCCCGTCAGTCTACTCTCAATCTATCAAATTAATGTGGTATGTTTGCATTGTGGTGATGATACAGGACCAGTAATCCAGAAGTCTGGACGAATTACCCAGAGACCCGAGTTCAAATCCCCCCATGGCAGATGGGGAATTTAAATTCAGTTAATTAAATAAATCTGGAATAAAAAGCTAGTATCAGTAATGGTGACCATGAAACGACCGGATTGTTGTAAAAACCCATCTGGTTCACTAATGTCCTTTAGGGAAAGGAAATCTGCCGTCCTTACGCGGCCTGTGACTCCAGACCACAATGTGATTAACTCTTAACTGCCCTCTGAAACGGCAGCTCACCACCACCTTCTCAAGGGCAATTAGGGATGGGCAATAAATGCCGGCCTTCCCAGCGATGTCCACATCCCAGGAATGAATCGCAAAACAAAATCATCAGTGATGGAAGGTGTTGTCGACAGTGCTATCAAGCGGCACTTACTCACCAATAACCTGCTCACCGATGCTCAGTTTGGGTACGACCAGGACCACTCGGCTCCAGACCTCATTACAGCCTTGGTCCAAACATGGGCAAACGAGCTGAATTCCAGAGGTGAGGTGAGAGTGACTGCCCTCGACATCAAGGCAGCATTTGACCAAGTGTGGCATCAAGGAGCCCTAGTAAAACTGAAGTCAATGGGAATCAGGGGAAAACTCTCCACTGGCTGGAGTCATACCTAGCACAAAGGAAGATGGTTGTGGTTGTTGGAGGTCAATCATCACAGTCCCAGAACATCGCTGCAGGAGTTCCTCCGGGCAGTGTCCTAGGCCCAACCATCTTCAGCTGCTTCATCAATGACCTTCCCTCCATCATAAGGTCAGAAGTGGGGATATTCGCACAGTGTTCAGTTCCGTTCGCAACTCCTCAGATAATGGAGCAGTCCATGCTCACATGCAGCAAGACCTAGGATACATTCAGGCTTGGGCTGATAAGTGGTGAGTAACATTCGGATCACTACCACCTTCTCAAGGGCAATTACTGATGGACAATAAATGCTGGCCTTGCCAGCACCGCCTACATCCAAGGAATGAATAACTAAAATAAAAATCACGGCGTCCTCTTGGCCACAATGCTGAATAAAAGCTGCCACAAAGCAATCTTTCCAATCCAATTTTATACAAATAGCCATCCAATATGACATCAAGAAATCAACTCATCGCCTTTATGCATTGTCTTAGTGACCGTCTTGTTGCTATCCTACTGATGTCACACAGTGCTACCCCAGTGGCTGCAGCAAGGCTGGTGGAAGGCTGCTGACTTTCAGTGGGGGACACTGCAGATGGCGTTGCTGGTTGACCTTGAGGTCCTGGTGGCTGGGAGATGTGAAATCCAGTGACGGTGTTTCTTTTGTTTCATCACTCTCCTCCGCCAACCACTGGCCGAGCAGCCTGCATTTCTTGTGTGAAATGAGGAAGGCGCAAACCTGGAATTGTGGTGAAGGAAGGCAGGGAAAGCAAGAGGTGTATGCCGAAAGGAGGATAAAGTACAAGGATACCATTATTTTGTATCCTTTCAGCACCGCAGCTGGCCAAGGAGTCAGCCATGCCCTAGCCTGCGTCTCGTCCAAGGCGGGGGGAGAGGTGAGGGAGATGTGCCTTGTGATTGGTACAGATGATTGGTAGGGGGCGGTGGGAGTCATGCATTGAGCAATGTGCGAGGCTAATGATTCAATTTGTAGGACATGGCGTTTGAAGATACATTCACTGACCTTGACCAGTGGTCTAAGGTCATGAAGCTTCTTTGGGCACTGGAACCAGATGCTGGGGGGGAGGGGTGACGATACTGCGGATAGTGATGGCGCCAGTGATGTCATCCCACTTCCTTCTTTCTGGAGGGCCTCCTGGTCCCTGTGGGTAGAGGACCTTTCTTGTAGTGTTGATCCCTTGGACAAAGCTGGAGTGCTGTGTGTGAGACCCTGGATGCCCCTTCCCTGGCTTGCTGAGCCACTTGTGTTGGTGCTGAAGCACGTTCCCATTTCTTGAGGTTCGGAAGGAAATTCAGCTTTAACATAAAAACATGAGAAATAGGAACAGGAGTAGGCCATATGGCCTCTCGAGCCTGCTCCGTCATTCAATATCATGTCTAATCTGATAATGGCCTCAGCTCCCCTTCCCTGCCCACTCACCATAACCCCTTATCATTTAAGAAACTGTCTTTTTCTGTCTTAAATTTATTCAATGTCCCAGCTTTCACAGCTCTCTGAGGCAGTGAATTCCACAGATTTACAATCCTCAGGGAAGACATTTCTCTTCATCTCTGTTTTAAATGGGTGTCCCTTTATTCTAAGATCATGCCCTCTAGTTCTAGTCTCCCCCATCAGTGGAAACATCCTCTCTGCATCCACCTTGTCAAGCCCCCTCATAATCTTATACATTTTGATAAGATCACCTCTCATTCTTCTGAATTACAAAGTAGGTCGTGCAGGAGTCCTCTGCGGTCATCTCTCTCCAAAAGAGATACACCAAGTTGGGTACTATTGGGGGAGATGACTCATCAGCGGAACCAGCAGCAACCAAGTCCATGGCACCAGGGGTGGCTCTGCTGCACAGGAGGGCAGGAAAAAGAGTGGGAGAGCAATAGTGATAGGGGATTCTATTGTAAGGGGAATAGATAGGCGTTTTTGCGGCTGCAAACAAGACTCCAGGATAGTATATTGCCTCCCTGGTGCAAGGGTCAAGGATGTCTCGGGGCGGCTGCAGCACATTCTGGAGGGGGAGGGTGAACAGCCAGCTGTTGTGGTACATATAGGTACCAATGATATAGGTAAAAAATGAGATGAGGTCCTACAAACAGAATTTAGGGAACTAGGAGTTAAATTAAAAAGTGGGACCTCAAAGGTAATAACCTCAGGATTGCTACCAGTGCCTCGTGCTAGTCAGAGTAGGAATTGCAGGATAGCTCAGATGAATACCTGGCTGGAGGAATGGTGCAAGGGGGAGGGATTCAAATTCCTGGGACATTGGAACTGGTTCTGGGGGAGGTGGGACCAGTACAAACTGGATGGTCTGCACCTGGGCAGGACTGGAACCGATGTCCTTGGCGGAGTGTTTTCTAGTGCTGTTGGGGAGGGTTTAAACTAAAATGGCAGGGGGATGGGAATCTATGCAGAGAGACAGAGGGAAGTAAAAAGGGGGCAGAAGCAAAAGGTAGGATGGAGAAAAGCAAGAGTGGAGGGCAGAGAAATCAAGGGCAAAAAAATCAAAAAGGGCCACATTACAACATAATTCAAAAAGGACAAAGAGTGTTGAAAAAACAAGCCTGAAGGCGCTGAGTCTCAATGCAAGGAGCATTCGTAATAAGGTGGATGAATTGACTGCGCAGATAGCTGTTAACAGTTATGATGCAATTGGGATAACAGAGACATGACTCCAGAATAACCAAGGCTGGGAACTCAACATCTAGGGGAATTCAATATTCAGGAAGGGCGGACAGGAAGGAAAAGGAGGTGGGGTAGCGTTACTGGTTAAAGAGGAGATTAACGCAATAGGAAGGAAGGACGTTAGCGTGGATGATGTGGAATCTATATGGGTAGAGCTACGAAACACCAAAGGACAGAAAACGCTAGTGGGAGTTTGTACATATTACCAAACAGTATTTGGAAGGTTGGGGATGGCATCAAACAGGAAATTATGGATGCGTGCAATAAGGGTCCAGCAGTTAACATGGGTGACATTAATCTACATATTGATTGGGCTAACCAAACTGGAAGCAATATTGTGGAGGAGGATTTCCTGGAGTGTATAAGGGATGGTTTTCTAGACCAATATAGCGAGGAACCAATAGCGAGCAGGCCATCTTAGACTGGGTCTTGTGTAACGGGAGAGGATTAATTAGCAATCTGGTCGTGCTTGGGGAAGAGTGACCATAATATGGTAAAATTCTTCATTTAGATGGAGAGTGACACAATTAATTCTAAGACTAGGGTCCTGAACTTAAAGAAAGGAAACTTCGACGGTATGAGATGTGAATTGGCTAGGATAGACTGGAGAATGATACTTAAAAGGTCGACGGTGGATAGGCAATGGCAGACATTTAAAGATCACATGAATGAACTACAACAATTATACATCCCTGTTTGGCATAAGAATAAAAAAGGGAAGGTGGTTCAACCGTGGCTAACAAGGGAAATTAGGGAAAGTGTTAAATCCAAGAAGTGGCATATAAATTGGCCAGAAAAAGCAGCAAACCTGAGGACTGGGAGAAATTTAGAATTCAGCAGAGGAGGACAAAGGGTTTAATTAGGAGGGGGAAAATAGAGTATGAGAGTAAGCTTGCAGGTAACATAAAATCTGGCTGCAAAAGCTTCTATAGATATGTGAAGAGAAAAAGATTAGTGAAGACTAATGTAGGTCCCTTGCAGTCAGAATCAGGTGAATTCATAATGCGGAACAAAGAAATGGCAGACAAATTGAACAAGTACTTTGGTTCTGTCTTTACTAAGGAAGACACGAATAACCTCCCGAAAACCTTCCAGAAATACTCGGGGACCGAGGGTCTAGCAAGAAGGGGGAACTGAGGGAAATCCTTATCAGTCAGGAAATGGTGGTAGGGAAATTGAAGGGACTGAAGGCCGATAAATCCCCAGGACCTGATAGTCTGCATCCCAGAGTACTTAAGGAAGTGGCCCTAGAAATAGTAGATGCATTGGTGGTCATTTTCCAACATTCCATGGACTCTGGATCAGTTCCTATGGATTGGAGGGTAGCTAATGTAACCCTACTTTTTAAAGAGAGAGAAAACAGGGAATTATAGACCGGTTAACCTGACATCGGTGGTGGGGAAAATGCTGGAATCATTATTAAGGTGAAATAGCATGTGTTATTGGGGGTAATGTATTGATGTGGATAGAGAACTGGTTGGCAGACAGGAAGCAGAGAGTCGAGATAAAGGGGTCCTTTTCAGAATGGCAGGCAGTGACTCGTGGGGTGCGGCAGGGCTCAGTGCTGGGACCCCAGCTATTTACAATATACATCAATGATTTAGATGAATTGAGTGTAATATCTCCAGGTTTGCAGATGACACTAAGCTGGGTGGCGGTGTGAGCTGTGAGGAGGATGCTAAGAGGCTGCAGGGTGACTTGGACAGGTTGGGTGAGTGGGCAAATGCATGGCAGATGCAGTATAATGTGGATAAATGTGAGGTTATCCACTTTGGTAGCAAAAGGATGAAGACAGAATATTATGTGAATGGTGACAGATTAGGAAAAGGGGAGGTGCAACGAGACCTGGGTGTCATGGTGCATCAGTCATTGAAGGTTGGCATGCAGGTACAGCAGGCGGTGAAGAAGGCAAATGGCATGTTGGCCTTCATAGCTAGGGGATTTGAGTGTAGGAGCAGGGAGGTCTTGCTGCAGTAGTGCAGGGCCTTGGTGAGGCCTCACCTGGAATATTGTGTTCAGTTTTGGTCTCCTAGTCTGAGGAGCGACGTTCTTGCTATTGAGGGAGTGCAGTGAAGATTCACCAGACTGATTCCCAGGATGGCGGGACTGACATATGAGGAAAGACTGGATCGGCTGGGCTTGTATTCACTGGCGTTTAGAAGGATGAGAGGGAATCTCATAGAAACATATAAAATTCTGACGGGACTGGCAGGTTAGTGGAAGGACGAATGTTCCCGGTGTTGGGGAAGTCCAGAACCAGGGGTCACAGTCTAAGGATAAGAGGTAAGCCATTTAGGACCGAGATGAGGAGAAACTTCTTCACTCAGAGAATTGTGAACCTGTGGAATTCTCTACCGCAGAGAGTTGTTGATGCCAGTTCGTTGGATATATTCAAGAGGGAGTTAGATGTGGCCCTTTCGGCTAAAGTGATCAAGGGGTCTGGACAGAAAGCAGGAAAAGGATACTGAGGGAATGATCAGCCATGATCTTATTGAATGCTGATGCAGGCTCGAAGGGCTGAATGGCCTACTCCTGCACCTATTTTCTATGTTTCTATGTTAC